>NC_074711.1:3095000-3395000 GCF_947242115.1 Biomphalaria glabrata | reverse complement strand
GCGGCGTGCGTGTGTGATATCCCGCATGGTTGGGCGACGTAGAGAATTATATATATATACAGATAGACTGTTTTTGTGTTCTTACTGATAGATCATACGTTTTGAAACTCATTAACTAGAAATGGCAGTCAACTAAGATCCTCTAGTAGTAAAGCTGTTATAGTGTCTATTGTTACTTAATATGAGCTATAATAGTGCAGTGTGTTTCATTTATCAAAATGTTTGTTATATTATGACTATGTGGGTTTTCACTTTTCCTTTATATACTGTGGTTGTTATTTCTTGATCAATAATCAATCATTGTAAAGATGGTTATTATTTTTTTTTTTTTTTCTTTACTAAATTAAATCAATTTTATTTTTGTATTTAATGGCAGAACTGAAAGAGGCAGGAATATCTATCCTTAAATTAAAATTAGGAATGGCATGAAGACAGGATTCACTTATTTAAGTTCTGAAAATTATTGTATTTATATCCAACATTTAACCATTAAAATACACAATATAATATATCTTAACAGCCTCCCTTAGTTCAAGCTTGTTTCCATGGAGATCCCGATGAAGTGCGAGCTCTTTTGTACAAACGGGAAGATGTTAATTACCAGGTGAGGGAAGTTTTATCAACTAATTTATATTATTTTTTTTTACATTGATTTAGTAGACGATCCTTTCAAGTTCAGTTTCAACTAACAATTTCTTTGCTTTTCTATTTGCCAGGATGCTGAAAAGCGAAGTCCTCTTCATGCTGCTGCTTACTGCGGTGAAGCGGAGATAGCAGAGCTTTTGATTATGAGTGGAGCAAGAGTCAACACCAAGGACAACAAATGGCTGACACCACTACATAGAGCGTGCTGTGCCAAAAGTGCTGTAAGCCTGGATATAGTAAATCAACATTATCAATTAAAAAAATATCTTTAAGAAGAAAAGTGAAAGATTGAAAAATACTATAATGTCTGTTGAATAAATAATTAACCAACGTAGCCCTTTCTGACCTTGCGATCTATATGGTAGATGATGTATAGATCATCTGTTTCTGTGGCCCATGGTTAACGAGTGTATCATGAGCCCAGAACAACCCCCACTTATTTTCCCAACTTGGTTGATTCAAAGGCGCTCCAAAGATCCCGAAATAAAAATCCCAGTTTTCACCAGGATTTGAACCCAGGACTTCTCTTTCAAAAGCCAAGTGCTTTACCACACAGCCACCTCACCTTAGTTAACTGAGAAAAAAAATGGTGTAAAGACATTTAACAAATCTGATAGTATCGCTTAACTTGTGCTACCGCCCATCTAATATGGTGTGATATATAGACTGTATTGAATGCTTTAATGGTATTGATGTTCCTACAGGAGACTGTTGAGAAACTGTTATGTCAGGATGCAGATGTAAACGCCAGGGATAAAAACTGGCAGACTCCCCTTCATGTTGCTGCTGCCAACAACGCTGTCCGCTGTGCTGAGTACATCATCCCTTTACTGACCAATGTGAATGTGTCAGACAGAGCGGGCCGAACAAGTTTACACCACGCAGCTTTCAATGGTCACAAAGAGGTCAGACTAAAGTTGAATTATATAAATATAATCTTTTCTGTATCGGCTGTGTCGAAATTCTATAAGCCTGTGATGAATGTGATTTATCCTGTCAGTTGCCTTTCTTGTGTTTACATGTTTGTAACTTAATGTGTTCACTTGTTAGAAATGTGTGTTGGGTAGCTATACTATATGGACATGGTTTTCAACACTTATTGTTTTATTATATTTATAACTATTACAAAGCTATAACAGAATTTTTCTTTATGTCCCAGATGGTCAGTTTGTTATTGGAGAAAGGGGCAACAATAAATGCTTATGACAAAAAAGACCGCCGAGCTGTTCACTGGGCAGCCTACATGGGCCATGTTGAGGTGGTCAAGTTGTTAGTGGACCACGGAGCAGAGCTCAATTGCAGGGACAAAATGGTAATTAGACATTATGGATACATTAATTATTGTTGAGGATGAGAATTGCCAATAGAAAGGAATTAATGGTCTAGTAATACTACAGTTGTTTATAACTTAAGAAATATACTTTCATATCTCAAAACTGTTTTCCTTGAACTGTAGCTTACAGTGACTTGCTGATATTTTTTTGTTTTGTTTCTTTTAACTGTGAATTTTGTTATTGCCAGATGTACACACCATTACACGCAGCTTCAGCCAGTGGTCAGATTTCAGTGGTTAGATTGCTCCTGGAGCTAGGGGTGGAAGTGGACTCTGTGAATATCCATGGGAACTCCCCCCTCCACATTGCTTGCCTGAATGGACAGGATGTTGTGGTTAGCAAGCTGATTGAATTTTCAGCCTCAGTGAATGCTGTCAACAATATGGGGATGGTAAGTAAGATTTAGATTGTAAAACAGGTGGGGATCTATTTGAATCTTGCCTTGTGAAGTCAGTGACAATTTCTCCTTCTTTTACCAGACACCTCTACACTTTGCTGCTGCCTCAACACATGGAAGTATTTGTCTAGAAATTTTAGTTTCTGAAGGTGCTAACACGAAAGCACAAGTAAGTATTAGTTGAAATTCATATTTTTACTTTGGAACAAACATTCGGGGTTAAATTAGGCAAAGAAATCATAGTGATTTGATATGCTGTAAACCGGTTTTAAATTAAGATGATATCTTAGTTTGCTTTTTTTCTTTTGTTTTTGGTCACAGTAGGTTAGAAAAATCTTTTGCTTGGCTAATAAATCAAGTTATACAAAATTTGTTTTGTTGTAAGAGAATGTGAAAGAGCCTAAAACCAACATTAAAAAAAAAACATTTCTCAAAGTCACTTCTCCATCTTATAACAGAGACAGTGTCGAGTTTTAAGTCTTATTTCTAAACGTTTCTACACTCACTGTTAAGAGGATCAATAATAGGGGCTTTGACTTTGTGTGGCATCCTCCGTGGCAGCTCTTTATGCCAGCTGCTCATTGTTCCCTTATTTTGCCAACCCCAGTCTGTGTGTGTCCTCACTTTGTAGTCACAATGTCATGTCTAATGATTGGATCTCACATTGGTTACAATGTACTTCTGATCAACATCAGGCTACTGAGGCGGAAACAGAAGTGACAAGTGCTGGCAAATCAGGTGTGCTTGGTCCTGTCGCCATGAGTAGGTTTTTGCTTGGAGTTTAGATTTGTGCATGAGGTGATCATGCCATAAAGCCTGACATTGAAAAGATAGTTCCATATTATCATACCAAGGCAAAACCAGTGAAAACAAATGTTACTAAACTTTTTCACCTAACAAACTTATATCTCTTTATATATAATTTCACTGTATTCAATGTTTGGGCTGACTGTATCTTGTTCATCTATTTCTGCATGTCGAGTGTCTTTCTTTGCATTGTGTTAAATCAGAGTGAATCAAAACATGGCATGACCATTCCCTGCGCGCTCGTGTTGAAATCATGTTTCCTATAAATTTTGTTCATGACATGGATTCTCCATATCTTTTAGAATGTCCTGATGAATGTCTGATTATACCCCTTTGTGCTGGTACGTTACTACTTTCTGAACTAATACTCTGGCTAGAATGAAGTCTTAAAAATATAGTTATTTTCAAGTTATCACACCCTATCCCTTATTGTGTCTGCATTGTCTATCTTCAAAATGAGCCATTGAGAATCTGATTTCACCATTACATCTTCATGGATCTGTAAACATGTGAACAATAGCATGTAACTTTTTTTTAGTATTCCTAAGTACACACATACATATAACTATTTTCAGATAAAAAAAAAAACAACAAACAATCTTCTTTACTAGGCAAGTCATGAAATTCTAATATTCTGAAACATTTCAATAATGGTTTTCAGTAAAACGTGTCATCTAAAGTTTGTCGATACTACAAACCCTCCTCTTGATAGCTTTTCACACAAAAAAACTGCTGTTTTATTTGATACAATGTGTTGACCAGGTCCTATCATTATTACCACTTTTCTACTTGACACACTTCTTGGCAAAAGGATTTGCAGTTTGCTGTTGCTATAGTGACCAGGGTCTCCTGAAATTGAAATTTTCTTTAAGCTCCTCAAAGGACAGTAAAGTAATGTGCGATGTCCTGTTCTGTCAGTTGATGAAATGAGCACCCTTAAGGTGGATGTAAATAAGAAGTCCTGGAATGTTACTCAGCTAAAGAAAGAGCTTATTAAATACCCACAATTTCTTTGTAGACTTAGTTGACTTAGTCCTGTGTGCACTTTTAGATGAGCTTAGGGCAAGTCCCGAGTGCACTCTTACAAGAGCTTAGGGCAACAACAGTTTTCCGACAAACCTTTTTTAGTATCTTAATTTCTTCATCCCATATTCTCAGACCTATTCCAGGTGTAGGGAACAAATGAATTCTGGACCTATTTCAGGTGTAGGGAACAAATGAATTGTGGATCTATTCCAGGTGTAGGGAACAAATGAATTCTGGACCTATTTCAGGTGTAGGGAACAAATGAATTCTGGACCTATTTTAGGTGTAGGGAACAAATGAATTCTGGACCTATTTCAGGTGTAGGGAAAAAATGAATTCTGGACCTATTTCAGGTGTAGGGAACAAATGAATTCTGGATCTATTTCAGGTGTAGGGAAAAAATGAATTCTGGACCTATTTCAGGTGTAGGAAACAAATGAATTGTGGATCTATTCCAGAAAGAATTTAGGATCAGCTTCAAACATGGTGTACACAAATGATCTGTCATTTTGAACCTTGTTCAAATGCTTTGATCTCTCATCTTCTAGTCAAATTGATCAATAATTTTTTTTTCTGTATATGTTGAAGTAAGTTGATGACACTGATAATGTGTGAAAGAATATTGTGTTAGTAGCTAGCTTGTTTTTCAGCACTGTGTTTAACCTACTGCTATTTCAGAGTGTAGATGGAAGAACAGCGCTACACATGACTGCACTGCATGGCAGATTTACTCGGGCGCAGAGTTTAATAGATCATGGTGAGACAACTCTTCAGTTTTTTTTTTTACTGTTTAAAAATTAAAATCAACACTTAGAAAGATTTTTTTTTAGCAGGGAAACGCTGTTGTTGGTTTTGTGCTATCTGTCTGACATGTTTAGATCTCAAAAACTCAATGCACCATTGAAAATATGGTTTACCATACCCTTTATCCAGCTCAAAATAGGCGCAACTGCTACTTTTGGACTTTTGAAAGTGAAACCTTTAAAAAAAAATTATTTAACTATTCAAGCTGTGACATTTTTTCATGTTAAAAAAAGAAAAGAATACAAAGTCTTATTAACTTTCATGTAGGGATCAAAGTTAGATAATCTTTGAAAGCTTGCACTTTTAAAAAAATCCAACTAACCATGCATATTCTTTTCACATCTAAGCAATGTTTAAAACTATATTGAATAGGCTCTTCATTTTAAGATGCTAAGTTCATGTTTTCTGGCTGTAGTTTTTTTGTTTGTAACCAAGTGTTTTAGGACTGTTGACCCCTGGGGGTTGCCTACAAGTTAGTGTGTACCACAAAGTCAGTTAACATATTATCGTGTTTTCTTTTAATTAAAAAATTATCCACAAAGTATCATTTTGAGTTATAACTATTGATATTCTAACTATTGAACTCTGTGCTTGTTGTCTATGGTAATGCACACTATTAATCTATTTCACCCTTTTGTGTCACTGACATAAATAAAAGCATGCATGGTCTATTTTCTTTCCCATAGATAATCTTTTTTTTTTTATGTTGATTCAAAATTTATGCCAGTAATTATTGACTACTATTGATAATAAAATGTTAATACTAATTAAGTAAAGGCCCGTATAACCTATGTAGTTGATAGCTTACAATTATATGATTACATATCTATATTGCTTTTAAGTCTTGATTGTAATATAAGGTAAGATGATTTTTATTGATCCAATCAAATGGAAATTCAGTTTGACTACAATTGACAACCTCAGCTTAACTACTGTACAATAACATTCTAGATGCAAACACAAACAAAATTCACACACGAAACACATACACATTCACAACCAGCGCTTTATGAATTAAACTTTTATGTACTTCTCGATGACGACAGATGATCTTGTAACACTCTGACCGAAAGTGGGATGAAGGAGTTTTTAAATCTTTCTGTTTTAGTCTTAATGGAAAGGTGACGACCACTTCGTTCAGATCTAATGTAACAGTGGTTTAATGGGTGCAGGTTATCTTTAAGAATAGTGAGTGTTTTGGAAAGGCATCTTTCATGGAAAAGCTCTTCAAGAGATGGTAGCTGTGTTTGAGTGTTTTACAATGCTTTTTTTAATTAGTCTATTTAGTCTAACTCTTTGTGCCATAAACTGGTACAATTGTTTCAGAATGGTAAGACCTAAGTTAAAAAGACTTTATTTATAAGGCAGCATTATTATTCTTCATACTTATAAGGGTCTGAATTATGTACAAAAAAAAATAATTTCATTGTGTACTAAATAACCATATTGTCAGAAAAAATGAAAAACATTACCTAAGTAGATTGTCTTGTGTACTGTTTGTGTAAAACTACTCTGGTGTACTTCAGGATGTTTGGTGAATGCTTGTGATAAACTTGGTAATACAGCTCTCCATGTAGCTGCTCGTTATGGTCATGAACTGCTGATCAGTACTTTACTAGAGGATTCAGCTGATTTAATTCAGTAAGTCATTTCCCATGACTGTTTTTTTTATATGTCATTTCATTTAGAATTTGTAATGTATATAATCAGAAGGCATATAAATTAAGTTTTTAAAACACAAATTTTTGATGAGCACTACTGAAAATGTTTTTTTCTTTTTTTTTTCTTAGTTGGCCAATTTTTTTTGTCATTTTTCTCTTACAGAAGAGGTCATATGGGGATGTTACCAATACATATAGCTGCTCTGAATGGATATGTTGACTGTGTTAAAAAATTACGCTCGGCCATGCCAGCATTTGACATCAACATACCAGACGATGCTGGAAGAACATGTCTCCATGGTGCTGCTTGCAGTGGGTTAGTTTGATCTGCCTTTAGCATTGACTGTCATTCACCTACAAATATTGACTTTAACTGTTAAAAGTGTTAGATACATATTTCTGAAAATAAATTCTGTACTGATGTTACCTAAACTGAAATATTTTCCTTAGAAAAGTGGAGTGTGTTGAATATCTTTTGAATGAAGGAAGTAATCTAGCACTTCAGGATGCTGACGGCAGGTGAGCTACGTTTATTCTGAATCTCATTTTATCTTGTTAATATTGTTGATCAAGTTTATTCAAGTTACTGTTTTGAATCATGATCTCTTATTGACCTGCATCACATGCATATGTAAGTCACTAGATCTAAACGACTCCTTTATGGTCAATTAAAGAAAGGAAAGCACTCACAAAGTGGACAAAGAAAATGCTTCAGGGACATCCTCAAAGCTTTGACCTCTCCACCTAGGAGAGGGAAGCGCACGATAGAGTATCATGGAATCATGCTGTGAAAACTGGGACAAAAATTGCAGAGGACAAGAGAACAGCGCTGGCAGAAGAAAAGCGTCAGAGAAAAAAAGCATGGCCAATGGCACCAGATTCAGCTGGAATAACCTGCCAAGTGTGCAGCTGAACATTCCGGGCTCACATAGGTCTCACCAGCCACATGAGAAGGCACAAAACCCGAGTACAAAGCTCTCAGTCCCCTGGATGCCAAAAGTGGTCATAATCAAACCATGATAGATGAACTATAATGATCTAGAATCAATATAATGTGAGAGATCAGGCCAACCAGAGGACAGTTTAATATGGGAACTTTTTTTTTTTTTAAATGCAACAAAAAAAAAAGATTACAACTTTAACCCTTGCCAATTCATTGTGAGGATGAATGTTTTTCACTCTTTATAACTGACAGGACTCCTCTGCATTATGCTTCAGCTCATTGTCACAGCCAGAATGTCTTGACTTTGCTGAATGCTGGCAGTGACGTCAACACTGCCGACAGCCGAGGATGTACTCCATTACATTATGCTGCGGCCAATGACGTTGATGCAAAGTAAGCAACTATTTTGTGTGTCCCTGTTAACTGCTGCTTTTGTAGTGCTATATAATTTTGATTTATTTTGTACTGTCAGAATTAACTGTTCCTTGAATGATGCATTCTCCAGGGTGGTAGAGATTTTGCTGCAGCATGATGCCAGACCAGGACTTCGAGATGATGAGGGCTATAATGCTGTTCATTATGCAGCTTTAAAGGGACATAAGTTATCACTTGAAATGGTAAGGGCTATCAAGAGATACGTCCAAAATTTCTTTTTTAATTTCATCTCTGCAAGTTTTATTTGTTTGTCTATTTGTGTGGATAGCTTCTTTCTGTTCCCTTGAAGTTCACAATGTCCATTTGATATTGGTTATGTTCCGTTTCAGTTGCTGGATGTGGCAGCCACAGATTTGTTGAGAAGTGGAGCTCCATACTCTCCTGGTCACCTAGCGGTAAGTTAATCACTGCTCACACATTCACATCTTCTGTTACCCCAAAAAAATGTCCAAAATATAGATCTCTTGTAGAATTGGCTTAATTGGCCAATAGTATAACAATAAAAAGAAGCTTACTCTAATTCAGGGAAAGGAATCCAATAGATTTTCACACAAAAGCTGGAAGATATGGAATTCGCTGATGACATAGAGCCTAATTATCACACAGACTACAGGATATGCAAGAAAATGTCACAGCTTTAAGTAATGTAGGAAAAAGAGTAGACCTCAAAATAAACCACCAAAAAACAAAAGTACTAAAAGTAAACAACAAACAAATTGGAGACATAGAACTGGATTCTCAGACCATAGACCAAGTAGATAGCTATATACCTTGGAAGTGTAGTCAGTGTATCATGTGGAATAGATGAAGACATTAAACCTCATCTAAATCTAGCGCATCAGACATTTACACACCTAAAACCAACCTGGAAATCTCTCGACATCTCTGAAAAGACTAAAATAAGAATCTTTAACTCTAATGAATCAACAACAAAAAAAAGTACAGACCTTCATCAACTGATATCTTGAAAATACACTGGTATGACAAAGTAGAAAACACCAAACTGTGGGAGGAGGGTGGACAGAGAAATATAGAGGTGCAGATCTTAGAGAGAAAGTGGAGAGGATTGGTCACACCCTTAGAAAAGATAACACAACAACAGAGCTAGATAGGGCGGAACCTCCAGGGCACAAGACTTGATGGAAGACCAAAAAGAACATCACGACGCATTGTACTAGATGAAGCCAAAGGGACTGGAACATGCTGGAAAGCCATTAAAAAACAAGATAGAGACTGGGTAGAGTGGCATGTTTTTACTGAGGCCCTATGTTCCACGAGGAGCGCAAAGGAAAGATGATGATGATGCCATTAAATGTGTCTAGACAACTCCAATAAAATAAATCTTGAAACATTGTTACTAATAGTTTTAAAAGTAAACAAAATCAAACATTTGAAACAAAGAAAGAAAGTATTTCTTAGTTCTTATTTCCTTTCAGGCTTACAGTGGTCATCATGAGGCTTTAAAAGTTTTATTGACATATATGATGAACTTGGACATTAAGGATGTTAATGGTGAGTGGAGAGTGATTCACTATGTCTTGTTGTGTGACTATTGATTGGATATGAATGTTGAGAGTGATTCACTATGTCTTGTTGTGTGACTATTGATTGGATATGTAAGTTGAAAGTGATTCACTATGTCTTGTTGTGTGACTATTGATTTGATATGAATGTTGAGAGTGATTCACTATGTCTTGTTGTGTGACTATTGATTTGATATTAATGTTAAGTTGAGAATGATTCACTATGTCTTGTGTGTCTATTGATTTGATATTAATGTTAAGTTGAGAGTGATTCACTATGTCTTGTGTGACTATTGATTTGATATTAATGTTAGTTGAGAGCGATTCACTTTGTTTTGCTGTGTGACTATTGATTTGATATGAATGTTAAGTTGAGAGTGATTCACTATTTCTTGTGTGACTATTGATTTGATATTAATGTTAGTTGAGAGCGATTCACTTTGTTTTGCTGTGTGACTATTGATTAGATATTAATGTTAAGCTGAGAGTGATTTTATTATTTACCGTTTTACAAAAATTTGATAAATGCCTTGAACTTGATGTACCTCTAAAGGTCGTACAATGTTGGATCTGGCATGCGCTAGAGGTCAATCTGATTGTGTGGCATTGCTTCTCGCTCAAAATGTAAATATTTTAGTCAATGATAATGTGACTCGAAGGACACCCTTACATGCTGCTGGTAAGACATTTTTCCTGAACAAAAATGTATTGAATCATTTTAAAAGATTAGCATTCTTCTAAGACTTAGTTCACTTGCGTTCTGTGTGACAGTACAACTCATCTTGACTTTCCATTGTTTACCAGCGATCGGAGGTCACGCCAGATGTTTGAATTTATTACTGGATGCTGCTGATGATGGGAATATTGTGGATTGTACAGACATGTATGATAGGTCAGTGATGTGCTCATCTTTTAGATATGATTTGGTCATAATAAAAATAATAATGATATAGGCTCTCAGTGTAGTATGTTATTGGGTTATTTTTTGTATAGTTATAATGAAAGCTTTATGAGAAATAGTTCAGTTGTGAGCTCAGAGATCATGTACACTCTATGGTTGATAACATAAATAAATTGGTTGACTTCACATCTAGAGATACAAGCTGATAACATAAGGTGTATGACTGTTAAATAAATGCACCACTGGTAGACTTCATCTCAAAAACATTATTAGAAAGTTCTTTGAAATGACATGAGGCTGCAATGATAAACAATTAAAAAGGAATGCTAAAACTAGTCTATGACTTACTTGACAATCATGAGCACTCCCAGGGGACTGCAACCACACCTCTCCACCAAACTTGGTTCAGAGCAGCTTTCTTCATCTGCTCCCATGTGATTCCAGTATCCTCAGCTTCACTGATGATTGACCTCTTCCAGGTTTGCTTGGGTCTGCCCACTTTCCTCTTTCCTTGTGGGTTCCAATCAAGTGCCTGCCTTGCAACATTGGTAGCTGGTTTTCTCAGGGTGTGTCCTATCCATCTCTACTTTCGCTTTGTGACATCTTGGGCTATGGGCTTTTGTCTAGTTCTCTCCTACAAATTGACAGTAGTTATCTTTTCTGGCCATCTAATTCCTAATATCCAACGTAGACAAAGGTCTTAAGCTCTTCCATATTTGTTTTAGTGACTCTCCATGTCTCTGAACTGTATAGAACAGCGGTTCTCAACCTTTTAAGCTCGGTGACCCCATTTTAGAATCCCCCACTCTGTTGCGACCCCCCCCCCTTCCATACAGCAATAGAAGAATAGACAAAAACAATTCTTATTTTCGATGGTCTTAGGCGACCTCTGGCAAATAGTCAATCGACCCCCCAAGGGGGTCGCGAGCCACAGGTTGAGAACCCCTGGTATAGAAAGACTGACTTAACGTTAGTATTATAGATTCGTATCTTGTTATGTAGAGATTATACCTTAGAACGCCAGATTGCTTGAACTTCAACTAGTCTATAACTACAAGTTATTATTAATATTACGCAGATTTCTTTTTAATATTTTTTGTTTGTTGCTGTTTCTCAGAACTCCTTTGATGTTAGCTGTTGAGTTTGGTCATGTGGAGACTACAGGTTTTCTCTTACGTAACAATGCAATAGCTAATGTTCAAGATTCTGATGGTAGGACAGCTCTCCACAGAGGTGTAAGTACTATCTACCCAGCATTTTCTTGTTAGTTTTCTGATACTTACTCAACAATTTCGGTTACTCCTTCTCTGCAATCAGTGACACAAACAGTGTCTAAATTTCATACCAAAAATATTATATTTTTAGGCTGCTAATGGTCATGATGACTGTGTGGAAGAATTGATTAGAGCTGGAGCTGATTTGACCTTACGAGACAATCAAGGTCGCACTGCAGTTCACATGGCAGCCTTGTGTGGTCACATGACCTTGCTAACAAATCTTTTAGCTGTAAGTATACTGTTGTTTTTTTTTCTTGCATTCAGTCCCAAAATAAATCTATTTGAATGTATATTTCATAGTCTCATGCAATATGTAGATATTTTAACTTAATTATTTTATTCCTATGCCTGCTTTTCAAGACTTCAATTAGTTACATTTTTTTTTTCCAGGCTGGTCCCATAGATAGGTTAGATGATCGTAGAGGCTATACACCTCTTCACTATAGTTGTTATAATGGTAAGCTGTTGGTTTAGTCTTCATATTTAAAACTACAATCTTTGTACTAGAAACAAACAGAAGAGAGGGTAAACAAATGAACAGTCTTTGTTTCCTTCATGGCTGACTTCATGTTTTATAATGTGTCCTTTTCATGCTGTGTTATAGCTTTTTTGTGTGTGTGTAATTGTCAGGGTGCAAGGAAACACTACAAACAGTGATGTCCTTGCGAACGCTGGTATGGACAGTTAAGAGGAACCTTTTATAGTCCAACAGTTAACCCTGGGCAGGGCACATATATTGTATGGGGGACAAACGTATGCCAAAAGCACCTTTTTTTGGTGAGATGAAAGGTGGTCACTGTAACAGGTGCACAACGGAAAGGCTTTAAAGACCAGCTTAGGCGCCAACTTGCTTTAACTGACATGTAAGAGAGCACCTGGTTGCATGTGGCTTCAGAATGAGACAGCTGGAGGTCACTTACAAAGGCCGCAGGATACACATTTGAGACCAAAAGAAAATCTGCCGAGGACAGACGTAGATGGCGAAGAGAAAATCTAAATTGACCTCCAACGGAAAAAGGTTATGGCTGTGCTGGATGTGGCAAAATATGTAGGTCACAGCTGGGGCGGCATTTCCAAGGGAAATACTGCATTCCTTATTAATCTTCGGACTCGAAGACAAGCCTTATTATTAATATAGTCAGGGTTTGATATGTTTTATCTGCATAGTTTGGTTCCGCTATTTTGTTCTTTCTTTTTAATATGCTCCATACTTATTTTTTAAAAAATCCAAACAGAAAATTTTCTCTGGTATTTATACATCACTTTTCAAACATTCCTTATATTTACAATAGTTTTTTTGGTTTCTCCTCAGGCCATGACAGTTGTGTTGAAATTTTGTTAGATTACGATTCTATGAAAAAGTTCACTGGGAACCCCTTCTCCCCCCTCCACTGTGCTGTGTAAGTTTTGATGTGAATACTTCAGTTCTAGAGTAGACTTTATTTATCAGAACATTTAAGGTTTGATTCGTACCATTGCTAGCTTGTAGGAAGAGAAAGGTACAGCCAGTTGTGTTTCTTTCAATTTTATTTTTCTTGAATACCTGGTCATTAGAAAAAGTCTTCATCAGATCGGAATATTGATATATCATGGGACTTTGGTGGCTTAGGGTAAAACACTTTGCTGCTTAATCAAGAATATTGAGCACAAATCTTGGTATTAGTGGTAGAGTGAAAGATATTGGGTCATAATATGATTTAGTAAAATATTGGTCTTTAAAGAGGGAAAAAACATCTTCTACAATGATAAAAGAAATAGATTTTTAGATAGAACTGCAAATCTTCAGTTACATAGATTAGCTCTAGACCAGACAAATCAAAATAAAAAAACAAAACAAATATGAAAAGTTTTCAAAGTTTAGTTACTGGAATTTTTTTTTTTTACTTTGGTTTAACTATCTTTTCAAATTGGTGATACCATTGTATTTTAACTTTTTTATTTAAGTTGAAACTTAGTTTAAGTTTAGCTTTTTAAATTTAGCTTAGTTCCCATCACTATTTACTATTTATGATGAATATATTATTATCTATTTCTCTATCTAGTATTATTATAATAATTAGTTTTATTGCCAGTATTGTATAACAGAAAACTTTATAGTTTCAAGTGTGATAATAATATGATAAAAGTAATAGATCTAGATCCCTATAATCGCTACATTGAAGTGCAGATATAGCTCCATAGCTTCCACCACCATCTTTGCTAGTCCCTCTTCAAATGCAAAATGTGACAAAATAATTGATAATTGCATCATTTATTTGATAATTAAAGTTTTTGATATCCGAAAACCACATCTTCAAAAGTTAGCAAATTTTGAATGGAACCTTTTAGTGCGTAAATAAAAAAAATTAAACCTAGATTTAAGCTGAACTTTTATATTTTATAATTAAACTTTGGCCTTAACTATTATTTGTTTTTAGTTAAACTTAAAAGTTTGCAACCTTTTAGTTAACCTTTGCCCATGGCTATTTTAACTTTTGCCTATAACTATCAGTAAATGAAAACATATGTGAAATATTGTCAAAACCATCAGAATTTCCCTTGTAATATTATTTTCTCCTTGTTTTTTGTTGTTACAGTTAGCTTTGACTCTTAATACTTATGTACCTTGCTTCCAGGATAAATGGGAATGACGCTTGTACAGAATTGTTGCTGGATACTCTAGGAGATGGGATCATTAATTTACAAGATCGTAAAGGTCGCACCCCACTCCATGCCGCTGCCTATTCCGACCAAGGAGACTCTATGCACTTGCTGTTAAATCGTAAGGCGGATGTCAATATTCGCGACAACTCAGGGAAAACGCCAATTATGTATGCTGCTGCTAATGGTCATGTTTCTGCTGTGGGTGAGTCAAATAAAGTGTTAATTTTTTAAGAGATGCAGTGATGTGAATTTCCGAAAATTTTTGGAATTCCAAAAATTTCTTCTGATCCAATTTTCTGGTAAAAAAAATCATAAATTTTCCTGACATTTAAAAAACAAAAATCAGATTTTTTTTTCAAATTTTTTTATTAAAAAAAAAAAATGTTTTTATTATTTTTCCATTTTCGGAAGAATGCAAAATAAAATTTTTGATTTGTTTTGAACATGCGCACATCCGGTCTTTTGACACAGTTATAAGTTCTATTTTTTTTTTAAATCTCATGTTATCGTATTGTTCTCTTGACTTAAGTCTAGATCTCGGTCTAGACTAAATTGATTTGAATCAGTCGAGATAGATATCTAGATATATTCTAGATAAGATATCTAGTTTCTTTAATTTATATACTTTTGATCTAGATTTTCTAGATCTAGAGCGTCTAGACTTCAATGCTTGTTTGCCAGCTTTTGAAAAGTTCAGAAAAGTATCATGATGCCCGGCCGCTATGCGCTATTTAACCTAATAATAATTAATTTTTACTCTGCTAATACGATGGACCCTAGATTTTTTTATTTGAACCCTGCCTGCCGACTTCCTAATGGGATTAGATTTAGACATCTAGATCTATTATAAGAATTATACGATCTAGATCTAGTAGACATACCGGCCATCTAGATTATAGATTTTATAGATGTAGGCCTGTTTTACATAACTATAGTGAGTTACTGAGTATAAGTCTGATAGAATATAGATCTAATTATAATCTAATAATAATATATTGGATCTAGAGATGTAGATCTAAGTTAGTAAAGTAGATCTAGATTATAGATAGATCTAGATCTACAGTGAGAAATATATTTTTTTTCTATATTAATCTATATCTAACTAATAACTAATCATTAAAAAGTAAAGTTCCCCTTTCAGACCTTGTGGTCTATAGGGCAGAAGATGTAAAGGTTATCTGTTTCTGTGGCCTACGGTTAACGAGGGTGTCATGTGGCCAGCACAATGACCAACCACCTTTACTTTTCCCCAACTAATGTCAGGTACCCATTAGAGCTGGGTGGACTCAGAGGCGCCTGAAGATCCGAAATTAAAAATCCCAGTCTTCACCAGGATTCGAACCCCGGTCTCCGGTTCGGAAGCCAAGCGCTTTACAGCTCAGCCACCGCGCCTCCAGCCACCACTAATCATTACTGATGCTTTAAAAGCCCAGTGTGGTAGAGATCCACTTCTTATAAACAACATGTAGGCCTATTAGCATGAAAAAGAGTCACATAAGGATTTAGGGGGGTTTACAAAATTTCCTATCACTGGAGATGTTGTATCAGCTATTATTAAAATACTTAAAGTTAGCTATTCCAATAGGATATTGCTTATGTTGTTGTTGAGCTATGCAGATCTTGTGTAGAAATACTTAAAGTTAGCCATTCCAATAGGATATTGTTTCTTTTGTTCTTTCACTGTGTTGTGATGTGATGAATCTGATTTATGTCAGTTGCTTGTGTGTCATATTAACTCATTCAGTGTAAAAAAAAAGTAAAGTTCCCTTTTCAGACCTTGCGATCTATGGGGCAGATGATGTAAGGTCATCTGTTTCTGTGGCCCATGGTTAACAAGGGTGTCATGTGGCCAGCACAATGACCAACTTCCTTTACTTTTCCCCAATTAATGTCAGGTACCCATTAGAGCTGGATGGACTCAAAATCCCAAAAATTCAAAATTCCAGTCTTCACCAGGATTCAAATCCGAAACCCTGGGTTTGGAAGCCAAGTGCTTTACCACTCAACCACTACGCCTCCAACTCATTCAGTGTATTTAAGCCTTATTGTACAGACATGGTTTTTTAGTGTTTCAATATGTTGCTATGTTTTTACTTTTTTACCCTTCTGTGTATTAAGAAGAATGTTTCTTGATCTGGCAGAGTTACTGCTGGAGTATGGGGCAGACTTGACCAAGTCAGATAATGATGGAAACACTGCCTTGCACCATGCTTGCTTTCATGTAAGTTTTATTAGACTAGTCCAGAAAGAAGTGTTCAAATCTGTAGACATATATACAGAAGTCATTAATTCTTTGCACATTTATTGAGTAGAAATGTTTAACTAAAATGGCGTAAAGAAATGTGCCTTTATGTTATGGCTTATTCTGACTGAACTTTTTGGAATGTCATAGAGTCAATGAAAAATTATACTTGCTATTAATTTTCTGTAGAGTCGCGAAGATATTGCTTTACTTCTTTTGGATAAGATTGAGGATTCTGTCACCATCAATATGGCTAATACAGAATTGAAGACGTAAGTATAGTCTATACATAAGTTGTGTATTGGTCATTTCCAAGTAAATATATTTTTAGACTTTACTACTCACTTTTCATTACAGTGTAAAAGTTCCGATTTCAGAACTTTCAATCTATGGGGCAGATGATGTTAAAGTCGTCTGTTTCTTTGGCAAACAGTTAATGAGCAGGGTGTGATGTGGCCAGCGCAACGACCAACTGCCTTTACTTTCCCCAGCTAAAGTCAGGTACCCATTTAGAGTTGGGTGGTCTCAGGGGCGCCCTAAAAAATCCTGAAATTCAAAATCCCAGTCTTCACCAAGATTCAAACACAGGACCTCTACCACTCAGCCACTGCACCCCCTAGCAAAGTTCCCCTTTCAGACGTTTCGATCTATGGGGCAGATGATGTTAAGGTCATCTGTTTCTTTACAGTGTCAGGGTATGTTTTCAAGCCATGGCTCGTTTGCCCGGACCCCTGACATTATCTAAAAAAACATGATAAATATGACTATCAATTTATTGACTGAATAACTCATTTGATGTACAGATGAAGTATTGAATACAATGGGTATTTACTGTTTCTGTAGAGGAGGATAATGATAGTAATAAAAAAAATACTGTTGGTAACATCCAATTCACACCTTGCGGTTTAACAATCCAAACCCACTATAACTGTAAGACTATTCAGTATCCGCCGTCATCCACAACTTTGGCTCCCAGTAACACAACACTGGCGCCCTATAAAATAAACACGAAACTCACTGTCTACTCTTGTATACTAGAAATAGTATTACAGAAATATGTCCAAGAAAATAAAATTAAAGCTGTTCCTTAGTTTAAACAAAGAATCTTTTACAGACCAAACATAGAGGGTTAACTGCCACATTACCAAAGAATGACCAATAAACACCTCCGGACTTTATGACATAGCGAACAAATCAAAACAAAAAGTACAAGGCGCTCTCCTTCATACAAGGATTACGAGTAGAAAAAAAAAACCATTTCCGAACTACTCTTGACATACAGTTAAGAGAGGAAGCTGTGTTTGAGAGACCAATCTATATTGTTACTAATTGTTCTGATATTGTTCACTCAACCATTGAAATGTACTATACCACTAATATGTGTTTTCATGAATGTTAACTTTCAGACCCCTGCACATAGCTGCTAGAAATGGGTTAGTGCCAGTGGTACAAGACTTGATTGCTAAAGGAGGAAGTGTCTTAGCTCTGGATGAGAATGGTAACAACACTTTACACTTTGACTGCTCATTGACTTAAGTGTTTTTTATGGGCATTTAGTGTTTTTTTATGGGCATTTAGTGTTTTTTTATGGGCATTTAGTGTTTTTTTATGGGCAGCAGTTAAAATAGAAACAGCTCTATATTTTACACAATTGGCATGAAATTAAATAGTTTCATTGAGCAGTTTTAAAAGAAAAATGATTTGACATCCTTTATTAATTTATGGTTGTGTTCAAATCAACAGGCTACACTCCTGCCTTAGCATGTGCTCCAACGGCTAAAATTGCTGATTGTCTATCTATTATTTTGGCCCATATGCCGTTTGCTACCACATCTAACCATGTGATGCCTAAATCTACAAGGTTCATGGCTTCAACTCCCGCTTTTGGTAAGTCTATCAGACCATGAGATCATAAAAATACACAGTCAGATAAAGGCAGTAGCCAATACAAAACCCAAAAGAAAAATCTTACTCTGGAATAAATGTAACCTAACACAACTACACCAAGCTGCATTAAACTTTCAACAAACATTCTTATTAGAAAAAGACATTAACCAACCAGTCGATGACCTCTGGAACTTCATTAAAAACCATCTTAAAAGCATTATAGAAAATCATATACCAACTAAATACACATCAAACAAAATAAATAAATGCTGGTTTAATAATAGACTAAAAAAGCTTTGTAAACAGAAGGAAAACCTATATAGAAAATTTAAAGAAACTAATGCAGAAAGAGTTTACAAAAAGTATATAAAAATTAAACACTTAACCCAAAAAGTAAGCAGACAGTTGCAGAGTGAATACATAAACAATGTAATATCTAAAGATAACAACAAAAACCTATGGTCATACATTAAGTCTAAGAAAATGGAAACAACAGGCGTAGCGCCATTAAAAGATGAACATAACATAATACATAATGATAATGAAACTAAAGCAAACATTCTAAACAAATACTTTGCATCAGCATTCTCAGCCCCAGGAGACAAAGACATATTACTGAATTTGAACCAAGTAGACAACATAGAAGATATAGTAGTACAAGAAAATGGAATTCAAAAACTATTAGCCAACACCAAACCAAATAAAGCTTCTGGACCTGATGGTATTCCAGCTAGATTACTCAAAGAACTAAGTAATGAGCTAGCCCCAGTGTTCAAAATACTCTTTCAGGCTTCACTTAACCAGGACAGAGTACCAAAGGACTGGAAAGAAGCTAATGTCACCCCCCTATTTAAAAAAGGAGAAAAATCTGACCCAGGAAACTACAGACCAGTATCACTTACCAGCATCACATGTAAAATCCTAGAACACATAATATGTAGCAACATCATAAACCACTTAGACAAACATAATGTCCTCACACCATACCAACATTGCTTTAGGAAATATAGATCATGTGAAACACAACTAATAGGACTAATTGATGATTTTTCAAAAGGTTTAGATAATAGTGAACAAATAGATGCTATCTTACTAGATTTTTCTAAGGCTTTTGACAAAGTTCACCACCATAGTTTGCTTAAAAAATTAAAATATTTCGGCATTAATGGTCCACTGCATCAGTGGATTAAAGACTTTCTGATAGGGAGAGAACAAACTGTAATAATAAATGGCTCTAAATCAACACCGATAACAGTAAACTCAGGTGTACCTCAAGGAACAGTCTTGGGTCCACTACTATTTTTAATTTACATAAATGATTTACCAAATTGCATTAGTTCAGGAACAAAAGTCAGATTATTTGCAGACGATTGCATAATATATAGAACAATAAAAACAACACAAGACACAGATATTTTACAAAGAGAATTAGATGAATTACAGAAATGGGAATCAAATTGGAGCATGTCTTTCCACCCAGAAAAATGTCAGTTGTTAAGAGTAACAAAAAAACTAAAACAAATTAATTCCACTTATTTTATTCATGGCAAACCAGTAACACAGACTAAAAACGCAAAATACCTAGGTGTTATAATAAATGAAAAACTGTCATGGAATTCACATATTGATGAAACTACACATTCCTCGTCCCATATGCTAGGACAAATTTGTACAAATACTCCTTCTTCCCTAGTGCTATTAGAGCATGGAATGGGTTGCCTGAGCTAGCCAGGAAAACCAGTGACTTGGCAGAATTTAAGTCATTGGTTAATATGCATGCCTAAATGCATGACGCATAGGACGTAATCATCTTCTTTTTTTGAAGTAACGTCTGTATTATATAAGATAAGATAAGTGATTGTATATCCTATGCTGTAGTTTGTACATGTACAAATATTCAGAAAAATTACACGTTCCAGTATTGAAAGTCCTCGGGGGATGATTGATTTGAAGGAAAAACAAAAGAGGTTGTAAACTCAAAACACCAGTTGATCAAACGTTCATGCCAGCTGACATGAAAGATGCACTTTGTGATAACATGGTCATAAAGTATGTTCAACTGTCACAATTGATGTCTTAGAATCTGAGAATCAATTAGAGGGATCTGCCTGAGGCAAGCAGAATAGAAATAGGGCCAAAGTAGAAATTAGAGTAGAAGATTATGTGGCAGAATATGATAAAGATTTTCTGGGTTGTTACTAAGGCATAAAATAAGGTAGTAGTTTGCTCCAAGTGTTGAATGTCCCTAGTTCCCTCACTACATACATTTTTATCAGCTGCATGGAGAGGGGAAAATTGCTGTGTGACGACATTGTTTCAACCGTAGCTATTGCCCAGGCTTTCATCTTATTTCTATGTGATAAAACCAGACTAGTTACAAACGAATAAGGCCACAACATATATACTTATTAAGAGATTATTTTGACTTACAAAAACTCACATGTGTAGTAACTGAGTACATGCCATAGGACTCTTCTGTTATTAACTAGTTTGGGTAGAAATGAGAAGTACTGAACACCTTTAATAAAATAAAAGACAAGTCTTTATTATGTAAAAAATTCTTTTTTTTTTCTGACATTGCTTTTATTGTGATACATTCCTAGGTGTCACCAAACTGATGGATGGACCAGATTCTCTGACAGTCAGCATCATGGGAGCCCAGGATATGAAAGACCATTCAGGATCACTTCCCAGCTCAGATTCTGAGTTCTATTGACTCTCTTAGTGACTCCAGCATCACAGCTAACCATGCCCGGCGGACCATAATTCAACAGATCTTTGAATGGTCTTCAGTGAAAGACGCTGAACTGACGAGTCCATTCAATGTGCTTGGTTCTACGAGTCAAAGAGTTGAATTTATGAGCTGGGCTTAGCAGTCTGCAGAGGATGAAAGCCCCAGATGAGTTGATAGTATTTGCAGAAAAATAGGTTGAACTTGTGTTAGATCAACGATGGTAAAATACTGTTTTAGAAACATTAACATAGATTTTCTATGAGATAAAGTAGACTTGCAATGAAGGTAAAGAGCGGTCAAAAAAAAAAAGAATGTACAAGTGTACATTGGTGTTTTTTTGTTTGTATTAAAGAGCTTCTCATTCTAGCCAGTAGTCTAACAAATTTTTAACTATTTCTATCACTTTTTTTTGTTTTTTTTAGCCTGAAATTATTTATATATTGTTTATAAATATTTATATATAATATTTATACAGTCACTTATTAATGATACAAAAATGTATTAATAAAGAAAAACCGAATGGCTATAGTCAGGAGGTAGAGGTGAGGAACAAAATAGTTTGTGTTGACCAGCGACTTGTTTTAGGAATTGGAGGGGGGTCATCTAATTTTTTTCCCCCTATGTCTTGTGTGTATGATTCTGTTTCCTGTTTTCTGCCAGACCTGTTTATCATAAGCAATTTTGTTACATGTTTTTTTTTTTTTGTTCATTAATAGAATTTGTACCAAGTTCCATAGAGGATCTTCTAAACCTATTCATAATATACTTTTTATTGTTAGTGTGAAAGTTCAGTCAAACCTGGTTGCGTCACATATTTCTTTCTAGATCTAAGCAATACAAAAACACAGCGGGGAAAAAAACCCAGCAACAATAATTTTTTAAAAATACTTATGCATAATGTTACTTGGCATTCAATGTGTAATTTCAGATAAATAAAATGGACCAAATGAAATGACATTCAAATAGTCTCGCTTTTCACATTGTCAGCTTCTAAAAGAGGTTTTTCCCCATTTAGATGGTATTTGTCAGTTAAGCTTAGGCTATAGGGCTTATTAATAATTGTATGTAATTTCTTTTTTATTATTCTTATCAAGATAATTTTTCTTCAATAGACAAATTCTCAAGACACATACAATATAGTGACAAGAAGGTCCCACTGCTGTTTACTCAAATGCATCTTTAGCATAACCTTGTCATTAATTTAAAATACTATAAAGATAACAGAAACTTATATTTTTCAAATTGACACAAGAATTGATTCCAATTGTGAGAAGAATTTTAGGGATTGGGCAAGAAAAAAATATGTATTTGCTAGGATAGTCCCCCTTTCCGACCTTATGATCTATAGGGCAGATGATGTAAAGGTCATCTGTTTCTGTGGCCCACGGTTAACGAGGGTGTCACCTGGCCAGCACAATGACAAACCACCTTTATTTTTCCCAACTAACATCAGGTACCCATTAGAGCTAGATGGACTAGATGCGCTCTAAAGATCCCAAAATTAAAAATCCCAGGGTTTGAACCTTGGACGCCCCAGTTTGGAAGCCAAGTGCTTTACTACTCAGCCACCACAGGAGGATAAGTTTGATAAAAAGAGATAAAAAGGCTATTGAAGGATCATCTAAGATTTCAGAAAATCTAATAAAAGAAAAAAAACACCAAAAAATCTGGGTATTTTATATCATGGTTTGACTGTCTTTCATTCTTGCAATTTAGTCAGTGAAATATTTCACTGGGAGTTCCAACTTATTGACACACAGTATTAAGCCTACGTCAAGAATGTTCATTTCTTTGGCTTTGTTTTATGTAATTTTGGTTTGTGTTTCGTGCATATTTTTGTTTTTATGTCTTGAAAGTTGTACAAAATTGTAGCTTGGAGAGCTTTTAACACATTCCTGTTCTTTAAACTGACAAACTGGCACCAAATGTTTTGGCCTGACTTGTTTTACAAGTATCTGCCTTTGTTCCCATGTTAGTCCTGCACAAACTGTTTGCCTGTCCAATGATATTGTCTACAATGCAAAACGTGTAGAATAATAAAGTACACCAGATTCAGCCTCAAAAGTCAATTTTAAAATATATTTATATCTATTTGATGCACACACGATTCATATGTATGTATGATGTAAATAAATCAAAAAAACATTTTAAACCCATTCAGTAGAATACAAGATCAAAATTCATTTTGCTTTCATGTTCTTTTCACACATTTAAAATTTTGTTTTTTTAGTTGTTATATTATTAGAATATTTTTTTTTGTTACCATTCTTTTAGTCCTATTGTTAAAGTCTGTTATATTCATATTTCAATGAGTCCAAACATAAACACTTGAATGTTAGATGTATTAGAGATTTCTTCTACACTTGTAGCTTGTATTAATCTAGCTCTTTTCTTGTCTTCCTGAACTCTACTTAATCAGGTCTTCAATTTGTTTGCTTATTGATTTTTCTCATTGAGTGTGTGACTGAAGTTATTCAGCCATCTGAAAGGTGAACGACAATATAAAAAAACATTAGGTTTAGAGTTTTGTTGACGAAGGACTTGTTTAATATGACCATAATACTGGGAGTTACATAATACACAATAGACATTCAGTTCATAATTAGTCTTGGGATTCACCTAGCCAGTCTCGACACCTGGCTTTTCTTGTCATGTTAATAGAAAGATCTTATTCTGGTTTCTACTTGCCACTGTCCGATTGTATTTGAATCAACCAGTGGCATGACTCAGACAACGACTTTGATATTAATAAAACATTTGTTAGAGTTTTTTTTTTCTAAAACAAAGAATGTTACTTACCATCATCAAATGGCATTTTGATAATTTAATACTTTGAGCCTTTCTTTACGCATGTAGCTTTTAATCATCTGAAATTGTCTGCTAGGCAGCAGTTGCTTCATTTTGGAATTGCTATACGTTTTATCAGGCCAGATATAGTGTTAAAGCACTCTTATTTTGTGACAGCTGTTTAGTTTAACTTTCTAGATACCTCAACCTGGATGACCACAAACCAGTTGGTCAGCAGGTTTTTATTTAACACGCACAGCCCTTTCGTCTAGGAGCCATTCCCTCTCTACCACCAAGGGATGCACTTAGTAGAAGATGGGGCATTCCCCAAGAGATGATGGGATGGTGTATTCCCCAAGAGATGATGATTACTTTCACCAAAAGAAATTTAAAGAGAAAATGGAAGTGTCTTCAAGCTAGTTAGTTTATGTTGAATTAAAAACAATAAATATTCCTTCGAACTGAATATAGCACAATTTTTAATCTCTAAGTCTCCTTTCTACTTGTAGTATTTCATAACAATGTGCCATCTCTTACGATGTAGAATTAATGTTTAATACTGATAAAGGAATACTGCTTTAGTCACGTGTAATTCCACTAGCTTTAAAGCCCAATGAGTCTTAGTAGACTATATGGACATGTGGCAAAAGGTCTGATAAGTTAGTAACTGCATGTGCGTCTATGGTGCCAGGTAGTGAGTGTATTGACCTCAAGTTGACTTGTACATCTTTTTATTTGATCAATTTCTGCCTAACGCTACAACCACATTGCTCACTTGAGTGGCCGCACTCACTAATCATATATATGCAAGCGTGTCTCATGATTTGCTCACGTTGATCTAGAGTTTACATAGACTGTTTGAGATCTTGTGTGTGTGTATCAGAACTCCCTGTGCCTTTAAGTACATGTGCATTATCATCTTACTTACAGTAGAACAGTGATATCAACAGCGTTGACTTTTACAGTTAGACGTTGAGTCATTGAGAAGCCATTATTTGTCCTTTTTTTTGGGGGGGGGGCATTTGTTCAAACTGTTAGAACATCAAGCAGCTTATAACTTGTACCTAGTTCTTGGGATTGAGCCTATCACATTATCTTCATTTGCAGTCTCCTCATTCTAGAAGAGACAGAAATGCAAGTTTAACAGGCTTCCAATGTAACATACTGGTACTCTAGTCATTATCTTATCATTTTGCCATACCTGGATATTATACAAAAGCCAATTATTTTAAATGATAATAGTTTGTATATCTATATATATGTCAGTCATCTATTATCGACAATGTGGTTAAAAATGTATTAGTAAAAATAGTACACATACATTTTTTTTTCAACATACCGGTAGTCCCTTTGCTTTCCAATGTGCTTTATTGATCATAGCACAAGCTTTCTAAAGCCCTCATAAAAGAAGGTTTTGGGTTGAGCTGCGAGCCAGGAATGCAAGGCATCGTTCCCTGCTTCAGTTAGGGCCCCTTAATGCCTCTCAGAGTGGACCAAACAAGTGAAGTCTGTCAAGCCAACACACTGTTCTGAATGTATTTTATTTCATTTCAGCCCCTGGTAAACCTTCCGACCACAAAAAATAGATCACTTAACATTGCACTTCTTTGGTGCAAACAGAGATCGGAGCAGCTGTGATTCATGGCATACAGCGACAATGGAACCTTGCAGGAACTAATCTGTGCAGACATAATATTTAACCATGCCTGGGTCATCTATCTTTCACCACAAGGACAATAAACTTACCCTCTTATATTTGTACTAATTGGTTACAACGAAGTATGGCTCCTGGTGACTTTGTTCTATCACTGTTCTACTGTACATCTATAGACCTAAAAGAAAAGTTTACGTTTGATCACATTTGTCCTAGTTTAGCTTTAAAATGTATGTTTTTAACTTGTGTGTCTGGCATTTTATTTGTAGAGTTGATGGCTGTCAGTTGATTTGATGCTGAAAATCTATTGTTTATAACTGATTAGATGAGAAAGCAACTGACAGATTACATATCTCTCAAAACTATTTTTATGAGGATATTTGAATGAACAAAACTAAGATAAAAACATATTCTTGAATCAATTGCAAAAAATATGTTATGATAACTTCTTTTGAGAAAGGAGCTAAAAAATTTTTACAAGTTGAAATTAATTTTAAGATTTTTTCAACAATCAGATGATTCTATTCTCAATACTTTCGACTTTTATTTTTTAAACTAACTGCACCATTTGATATAAACTTTTTGAGAATTTTCATTTGGTTAATTCTGTTTCTTAATTTAAATTTTTCAAAGATTATTCAATATGAAAAGTGAAAAAATGTAAATGGTAAAATGTAGTCTTCATTTATCTATAATTTCAAATTATTATTTATCTGTCAGCATTTAGACTGAGTTCTTTAAATCTAACCTAGAATGTAATCTTAATGTTTTGACTTCTTCATTTATGGGTCTCTTATTTCAGATATCTTGGTAGAGAAGTTATGTTCCTGTCTTCCATCTGAAAGTAATTTTCTTTTAGGCTTGTCTATTTCTTTACTTCTCTTTCTCCTAAAATGATGTAGCTTGTGGCTGCCTAGCTCTTCGGTAGTCTGATAAGAAGATTGCTGTCTCAGCTTTCTGCACTGACCTTTAGAATGTTAGTTATTCTTATACGATTTAAAAAAAAAAAAAACAGCAAAAAAAAATTTGTTTAGACATAAGAACTTATCCCTACCTTTTTTTTTTTTAAGATGTTCAGATTCAGTTATTAGGAAACAAAATGAATGAAACGATCTGGACATTGGTCCTGCGTGGTTCAATAGAATGAGATTGAAATTAGTCAAAAGTATTAGTGTATGCATATTAGAAAACTTGTATTGACCTGTCTCTTGCATTCTAAACTACAGCAAATATATTCGCTTAATATTGTCAGAGGCACAAGAAATACTTATTGCAAAGGGACATAGCTCATGAATTGAAACTAAGCCTCTCTCTCAGCAGTAAGATAAAACTAGAACTTGTTTTTTTTTTTTTTTTTCACTTTCTAATTCAAAAATCAAAACCTGATACAGTGTAAACAAGTCTATTACTTACAGCCTGTCAGCCCTATTGGAGTATGGGTTACAAACATAGTCCTGAACAAGTCTATTACTAACAGCCTGTTAGCCCTATTGGAGTATGGGCCACAAACATAGTCCTGAACAAGTCTATTACTTACAGCCTGTCAGCCCTATTGGAGTATGGGCCACAAACATAGTCCTGAACAAGTCTATTACTTACAGCCTGTTAGCCCTATGGGAGTACGTGCCACCAACATAGTCCTGGGCCATCTAGTTCCAGGTGTATCCAAACTGTCTGTCTCGAGTGCTTTCTGTCTCTCTGACTTCGTGGCAACCATATCCTTGTGATGCTAGTTGGCGATTTGTGCAAGTGTGTGCCCAATGCAGCCCCCCATTTTCTCTTTCTGATTTCTTCTTCTACAGGAGGTTGGTTGGTTCTTTGCAAGAGGTCACTGTTGCTGATGGTGTCTGGCCAACGAATATGAAGGTTTCTTCGTAGGCAACTGTTGTTGAAAGTTTTCACTTTCCTAATGGCAATTTTAGTTGTTCTCCAGGTCTTAGCTCCATAAAGCAAAATGGCCTTAACATTTGAGTTGAAGAGACAAATCTTTGTTGTCAGGGAAATTTCTCTTGCTGTCCATATGAAGGCGACCCTTGCTTTTCCGATTCTTGCCTTGACATCAACATCTGTCTCATGTATGATGCTACCCAAGTAGGTGAAGGATTTTACTTTCTCCAAGGGACAGCCATTTAAAGTGATGGATTCTCTGCTAGCTGGGTTTAATCTTCATTATCTTTGTCTAATCCAAAAACAAGTCTCTACATTAGTTTAAATTTTTGTTTTTTTTAATTTATAAATAATAAATCTATAAAATTGTCTCATGAGACATTGACATGGTATATGTTCAAATATAACGCATTTTATGGACAAGAAATAACTACTACTTTAATCAGGCTTTTTATTATGCAATGCCAACATTTTATCTTTCATTTTAACTTCCTCCTGTGTTTACCTTTTTTTTTTTGTCACTAAGTGCAAATGCCAATAATCATGTTTTCTATAGATTTAAATTGTTCTACACCAGTTCAGTTTTGAAGAGTCAGGATACCTTTGTCAATGTGTGTGATATATGCATGTATTTGCCAGAAAGGAAAGTCTTCATTAGCCACTTTAATGGAATAGTAATTATTTATATCAATTGTATCTTATAATGTCCATAAATTATCTACAAAGTGATTTTTGAAATGAATAAAAAAAAATATAGCATATAAGTGTTTCCTTTAGTCTTGACTTGAATTGTTTTCAATTCCATTTCTAGTCTACTAAAGGAACTTCAACCTAATATCTTCTTTCAAGTGTTGTCATGCTCAAGTTTTATCTGCTATTTGATATAATTCTTTTTTTTTACAAATTTGCATTTATTCACTATTTGTATATTTTATGACTACAGAGTTAGACCACTTCTGATCCTTGACTGGTGTTCATGATTTACTGCTTATAAAATATTGATGAGACAAGTGTTGAAGCTAACAATTCAAATTGTATAGCTCTTTATAATATCTTGAGGATTATTTTAGAACCAGAAATTTCTTCTATCAGTCAATGCTAGCTCAGTAGAACCTTGTATTTTAGAACCAGACATTTCTTCTATCAGTCAATGCTAGCTCAGTGGAACCTTGTGTTTTAGAACCAGACATTTCTTCTATCAGTCAATGCTAGCTCAGTAGAACCTTGACTGATGGGGTTACTGTGAAAATGCCACCAGGGATCTCTTCTGGTTAGAACCCATTTTCATTGGAACATCTCAAGAAAGACCAGGTCAGACCTCAAACATGCCATTTCTCTGTACTGTCACAGGAATGAACGCAAAAATTAATGTCCACCTCCCTTCTATTAACATGCTGGGAATATATTAGTACTAGTACAACGCATGCTTTAAGTGTTTTCCAAAAATTTATTGACTGAAAAAATATTTTATTGACTACAACAGCATAGAACAAATACCTATCACAAACTGTATGAAGCTGAAGCAATGAATAAATTGAAATGGAGAAAACATATTTACTGGCTGAGTTAAGGGAGACAACTCTTACTGGTCAAGCTCAACATTATTCTCATCGAACCTTTTATAACACAAGATGGGGTGGGGAGGAGGGGGTTGTGAAGAAAGAAGTAGAGAGACTTATCATGGGCTTTATCCCAACGAAATGATGAATGAGTAGAGAGACTAATCATGGGCTTTATCCCAACGAAATGAGAAATGAGTAGAGAGAGGGTTCAAGGTGGACATCATCTTTTTTCAAGTTCAGAGTGAAATGGAATAAGGATATTGAGATGAACAGTTCTGTGAGGTTTATGTTTAAGTTGTTTACACACAGCAGAGATATGCCCACTCCACTTTAAACACAATACAAAAATAGTTTTTACTGGCTTCTATTTGGAATCCTCTGACCACAATGACAAATTTCATAGCCATGATAACATGAAGTTTTTTAACAAGGAAATTGTTGAATCAACTGAAAGACACTATCCTCAGTACATACAATCCTCACTTCGTATTTCTACAGACACAATCATCACATACTTCCATAGTCTTTAGACACAATCATCACTACATGCTTCCATAGACTTTTACCAGTTTAAAACCAACCAATAACATCAATGATTTAGTCTTTAAACCAAATGGACAAGAACATTATTGCAGTAGTTCTCTGACCAATGGAGGTGTAGAAATTCAACTCATTGAGCAAATGAATATTTCTTCAATTTTGATACAATCATAAAAAAAAAATAGAATAGGATTCTATGCACAATACAAGAAGTTCATATTGCAGTGACAAATACTTGATAATAAAACATTGCTGAATTTAACAAGCACTCATTCCCTCTAGTTAGTTTAAAAAAAGTAAATTAATAACAGTACACTCAACCCAATGCCAATATCACAAAGACTAAGTTTAAGTAAAACTAGAGCTGACTATAAGATCAAAGTTCACCGTATACTATAAGACAATTAATGTCTCTGTGAGACACAGAGAGAGTGGAATGTGCAACTCAAAGACATTATCTACCAGTTCCTTGTAATTGAAATAAACATGAACTACAACTGTGAGTCATCTAAACCTCACTTCTGACACCAACTTAAAACCAATAAACAATGTTTTCTAATAACTCAAGTGTTGTACTTAAAAAGGAGTGTTAAATTTTGTTGCTATCCCAACCTCTGAAGTTGACAAGTTTTTACCCCAAAACATCTCAATGTATGCTGCTGATGGTCTGGTGTTAATGCTCATTAGCTTATTTGCCTGTGAGGCAACAATGCTTATCGCAATCATCACCCAACCATAACAAACTTTTTTAACCCTTCCCTTTCAAAACAATATTAACAACCATAGGACACATTTCTAATTGAACCACTAGTTTGCTCTCAACGTTAAATGATTCATACTGACATAGTCCTTGTGCAAAAGTTAAACAATATTATGCTGGTTTGAACATGTTACTCAAGTATTTCTCCACTGGTGAGTTCACTGAATGAGAAAAGTACTTCTAACTCCTTTCATTGTTGCTAGTAAAGTCACTGTGCAAATGAAGGCAAAATATAAGTCTTTACAAAATGATAATATGGGCTGAACAGAACACAGTGGTTTAATAAACTAAAAACTAAATATTGCATTATTTAATTCCCTTCAACAAGCATTGCTCTTTAAATCCTACATACAAAAGAGTTCTAATACTAGATTTAAGCCAAAAGTTAAATAGAGATTCTACTGCAGGAAAAAAACTTAGGCAATTACTACAGAAATAGAAGAAATACTAAAGCAGAACTACTGATACTAAAGAAATAATGAAAAAAACTTTAAAAAAAACAACAACAAAGCTTTCAGTGAGTAATCTATATAGATGAATGCCGCCAGAACTAGACAGTAATGTCAAGATGCTGCTGATCTGAGGTAAAGGTGAAGACTCGACAGCACTGAAGATAGAGGATAAGGCTGTTTTAGAAGGGTTTGACTATGTACACTAATGATGATTAAAGGTCAACTAAGGTCCAATAGAAAGAGCAGATTACAAATTAAAACTTTTGTCTAACTTAGAATTGGGGGTTAATCCCTTTTTGGATCCATTCTTTTGATCCTATTTCTAAAAAATTCTGAAGAGTGTTCAGCTCATAGCTTACACCATTTCTATGACTTACATCATAACACACGGCTTAGGCATTCTCCTGAGCCATTATAACAGACAATATTAAGTTTGAATAGACACTGTATAAATATATTTATACGTAAAAAGGTCAACTATAAAGTGTAACACATTTAGACAATATTAGTTACAAAGAAAACAAGTACTAAAGCATTTCAACAGAATAGTAACAACTGGTGTCATTGTATCACTTGACTGGCTGCATATATATGTACACAGTTATATACATCTGAATTGCAATTCAGAAAGTCAATATCACATTGCCCAAACACGCAACTTTTTGTCATTCATAGGGAATTGGGTTTCTTCACAAGCAGTCTCCAAAGAAAGTTTCAAGTGAGCGTATTCTTAATGAGCCAAAGTGAATAGCTCAATGTAATAGGCCAAATGTAAGAATGGCTCTCTGGTCAAACTCAAGAAATCTTGATTCATAAAAAAAAAAAAAAAGAATATTCCTAAACATAAATTATTGCCAATGATTTACAAAAAAAAATATATGTAAACATGCCAGCGTCATCGTGGTGAACTGTACGGTGAACATATTTACAGCTGTGACACTCTGTGATGCACATAACAGAAATATTGAAGAGTTAAAAAAAAGAAGGTACGACAATTGTGCGGCCAAAGCTCTGTCCACGTGTCCAGCCGGTCTCACAGAGTGATCCCACAGCGTCACAACCCCCAGCTCTGTCCACGGGTCACAACTCAAACTTCCAACTCTGCAAAGACTTTCCGGCACCACTGAACATTGGCAGCTTTAGGATGATCGTCAAGTTGTAATCTCTGAATTTCCCATTGCTCGAGCTTCTCTTGAAAGCAAGCGCTGTATTCTCTATCAAATGCATCTGTTCAAATTAGAATTGTATTCAATAAATATGCTACCTTGTAAAATATGTTAATAACTATTTACCATTCTTGTAACTAATATTTCTAAGAAATCAAGACAAAAAAAAAAGATTTTTTGTCACTATTTCACTCAATGAATTTTTAAAGTTTTTTTTTTGTTTTACATTATATATATTATATGTTAATGTAGAAAGTAGACAGTTAGTTGTGATCATAGATTTAAAAAAAAACACGTCACTTTTATGTTTTACATTTTCCTAATAGATAAAATGCTTCGTACCATGGTCAATATTCTCTCTGCCACATTCAGCAAAGGACAAAAACAGAATCTCCCTATACATGCTGCGGAAACGTCTCTTCTTGGAGTTAATTTTCTTCCTAGCGCTAACCACAATTTTGACAGCAGCCAACACATCATTTCGTTTAATGGCAGAAACAATTTGCCACATTATGCTGTAGAGCAAAAGTGCAAATGAAGAATAGTTAATGATGCAAAATATAGTAGAAGTACAGTCAGGGCAAATTTTTTTTTTGAAATCAGAAGTTTGCTATTGTATTTAATAAGTTTGGCTACTGTGCTAAAAGTTTAGCTATTGCAATGTCAGCTATAGGATTATTCTGTGAATCCAATAGTCTTTTTCTTATATCTCCGACAAGCTAATAGCTGTTGAAAGCCCCAATAGAATGAAAAAACTGGTCTAGGTGAACAAAATGCTACTTACGGTCGACTGAAGCAATCAGATTCTATAACTAACGCATCAACAACCGTAGACTTGTGACCTATTAGAAAATTACAAGACAATTAGCTGCAGAATAATATAGCCAGAACCTAATGATTTGTTAACACGGAAATGCCGACAACGGCTAAAGCACTAACCTGCTCGCCAAGCTAAATACATAGGAAGTCCTATCTCATCATGTATTCGGATGTTATCCCACTGGGGTCTTATCAAAATATTTTGGCTGGTGTAGCTTTTGGTTTTATTGCCAAGCTGGAGCTAGAGAAATATAAACTTAGAAATAATCTTCACTAATAAAAGGCAATAACTTTATGATACTACTACTAATTATAATTAATGAATTTAAGAAATAACAAAATCCACATTTCTAATGCTCTACTGTCAGCTAGACTTGGTCTGACTGCAATATTCTAAGTTCTCCTTTTGTTTGACAAGTTATGGTTGCTCCTTCAGAATGGGAGATCATTACATACTGTTGTGCTCTACCGCGGTGATGAGTACTTGAAATAGGAACAAATCCAAAAGAGGTAATGTTGAACTCAATGTTGAACATGAACACCGGCGAAAGGTCAACAATCAATAAATGGAGTCTACGCTAGTGTTAAACTATAAACACTTTTAATACTTAAGAAGGGATCTGTCAATGTCTTTTAGTAAAGCCGTATATCTACCACTGGTTACTCCAACTGTTCTACACAAAGCGTCATGTTTATAGCGTAACTTAGAGCGTTCTTGTTTTTTAAAGATCTGTCACATCACTTGTCACTAAGTAAAACTTTCCCCTTAATCCCGAAACTAATAGTAAATCCTAATCAAGTCATAACAATACAATACAAGCCCAAATCTCCCATAGGGCTGTGGGAGAATAAAGGGAAGGCAGGGCTCAAAACCAGGACTCTTGATACGACAGTCCAGAGCATGACATGACCAGGCAGCCACCAGCCTAACGATCTAATAACAGATCTAACAGTACTAACAACGATCTAATAACAATATTAACAGTACTAACAGTCTCTAAAAGTGAATGCTCAGTTAACTGACCTCATCTTTCTTGTTGGCATTGAAAGCTTTTGATGTCAGCAGGAAACCTGTCAGGTGTGTTGGCAGTTCAATTCGCCGGAAAAACCAAACCTAGTGGAGGGAGTATTGAATTTCATGTCAGTGCTACATTTGACTTCCTCTTACTTAAGAGTTCAACTCTACTTGAAACAACTTGCTAGCCTACACACAGTTTCCTTATCAAATTAACATAGTGCTGGCAAAACAATAAAAAAAACGCAGCAGAGAAAAACAAATACAAGGCTTTATAAAGCTAAAATGTCACATGAATTGGTGAAAGATATTCAGGCAGCAAGGTGCTACATCGATGTCATCGTCACAAGTCAGATTCATGTTTTGAACCCATTCTAATGTCATTACGCAGACATAAAAAGTATCAATGATTTCACCACAACATTGTAATCCTTTGTTCGAGAGAAAAATTTTTTCAAGAAATCATTTAAAACAACATTAAAATTTTGAATGACATAAATGCTCACCAAATTCCAGAAAATAATTGGGTGATCCTCCACAAAAGTGTCACTTACAAGGCACATGTTGCTCTCGTGATCCAACACAAACTCCACCTCTTTGCGCAAAACAAGGGGACTTAAGTAAGGCAAAACTATAGGCTCAGACGATGAGGCCGACCTGAATTAAAATAATTAGCAATTTGTACACATTCAAGAACTGATATAATAGACACAGTCAATGAATAAAAAAAAATCTTCTTAGATTCTAATATACAATTGGCTTTATTCCTATTGAACATGATAAGATTTTTATAAAAATGTATTTTCAACAGCTATATATAATCAATGGAGGAGCGGTGGCCGAGTGGTAAAGGGCTTGGCTTCCGAACCGGCTAGAATATAAGTGAAGACTGGGATTTTAATTTCGGGATCTTTAGGCGTCTCTGAGTCCACCCAGCTCTAATGGGTACCTGACATTAGTTGGGGAAAAGTAAAGGCGGTTGGTGGTTGTGCTGCTGGACACACGACACCCTCATTAACCGTAGACCAAAGAAACAGATGCCCTTTACATCATCTGCCCTATAGATCGCAAGGTCTGATTATACATAATCAATAGTTTAACTTGTGAATAATAAATTGAACAAACATAACATTGTGTACATGTCTGTCCTTGTAATTTGAGACTGATCCTTAAACGCTTTGTATCATTAGGGGAAGAAGAATCTAAACCAAGTGGGCATACATTGAATGTGAACGTTTTCGGTTGAGCATCTTTTTACCTTGTCATAAAATCCTTTCTTATGCCTGGTTGTTCAGATGAAGCAGTCCCTTGCGGTGTCTCTTCTTCTATAGATAGGCTGAGAGGAGACCGTTGAAAAAAATGAGTTGGGCTATCCAAGCTGGACCCAAAACCAGACTCACTGGTCAGGCATTCACTCGTGCAACGTCGCCTTATAGTTTCAGCAGCTTCCTCAAAGGTAAGGGGCATCTCTCCGCGCTCCAGCGAGCTCTGCTCCTGGCCAACCAGTGAACCCATTGTGGACATTGCCAAGCCATCCTGTTGGTCTGTACTGGCAAGCAGCTTCTCTTTAGTTGGATAGCTCTTCTCGGTGCTGCCAGCTGATGCTCTATTCTCTCTCCAATCCTTCAAGCAAATACAAACAATAATTGTGACAATTTAAAAAAATTGAGTATATAATATATTTCTTAGGGACTGACATTGTAGAATAAATAAGTCTTTTCATGTCCCTGGAATCAATAAAGGTTTAAAATATAAACAGACTGTAAGCCTGTTAAAACGAAACCATGCACTGACCTTAAGGTATATTTGTAGGTGTGGTACAAATTTGGCATGACAGTATGGACAGCTGAAACAGAAATGAAAGTGACTACAGGGGAGGACACAAAGTGAACCACACAATATGATATACACCACATTTCTCTTTTCAAAATCATGTCATTTAAAGGATTCATTTGTTCAACTTCTTTCAAATGTTTCATAAACCTTCTGTATTGGTATACATAGAGACATTGAGCTGACAAAAAACAAGCATAAAGGCCAGAAGTAGAAGAGGCTCTATTGATGTAAAATAGTTCATAGGCAATTAAAGTGGTTTGAGCAATCTGCTTCTTCCCACACTCTCTCTATCTGACTAAGTGCTAGAAGTAGAAGAGGCTTTATTGATGTAAAATAGTTGATAGGCAATTAAAGTGGTTTGAGCAATCTGCTTCTTCCCACACTCTCTCTATCTGACTAAGTGCTAGAAGTAGAAGAGGCTTTATCGATGTAAAATAGTTGATAGGCAATTAAAGTGGTTTGAGCAACCTGCTTCTTCCCACACTCTCTCTATCTGACTAAGTGCTTTAATTACAAAATACTGTCATAGCTCTGCCATGCGCACCGCCATCCAGGCTAGTGCAGAAGGTGCGAACTTCTAGAAACCAGACTAGGAAGGATGTTTACATTAGGGAGAGAATGATGTCCGCCCAAGTGGAGAGCCGAAGTAGAAGTCTAGAGCCAGCCGATATGAAGATGCTGTGCTCAAGGCAGACGTCCTATGTGTTTGTCATGTCTCAGTGTAAATAAACACATATATCTCGTTGCGTTGCCTCTCTTAAGTTATTACAATACAAATAATCTTTATTATCCATGAGGAAATTGGTCTTACAATTTGTGCATTAAAAAATACATTATAACTATAAAAAAAAATACACATTCACACTAATTTCACTTAAACATTAGAGAAGAAATGTTTACATCAGATAGGTCAATTCTATTCAATGAATTGATTGCCAGGGGAACAAAGAGGTTTTTTGTGTCTGTTTGTTTTTGTAAATGGTATCTTTGTTGCCCTTTTGTGTTGATATAATCAGCATTGCAATGAAATTAAATTTATCCTCTAAGACAGTGCAAAGGTACTTGAAAGTTTGCACTATTTCTATGTTCTCTCCAGCTGTAAAAACCCTGCAAAAATCTATTATCATTTCTTTGTTTTTTTTACATTGTGCATATCTCCGTGACTGAACTATTGGACTGGAACTCTTCATCTCACTCTAGTTTAATGATAACATTTATATTTTAAAGGAAACTAAAATGTCTTTCAGTACATTAAATTTGCACAGTGATAATATCAGAAGTTGGCAAAACTTTCAAGATTAGAAGCATCAAAAATCATGATCTACTGGCAAACAGGAACTTTTTAAATAACTCCATAACTGTGAAAGTGTTTGACAAAAAGATATTTGGTAAAGAATGTCAGATAACTGTGAAAGTGTTTGACAAAAAGATATTTGGTAAAGAATGTCAGATACAAGTTAGTCATCATCATCATCATCATCAAACTCCATTTGAGAGGCTCAAATCCTCTCTTGCAAAAGCCGTGGACAGAAACCCTGCTGTCTTGCGTAGTGCATACATGTCGCCATACAGGTCGAGAATTTTGGGTTTCCCAGGCCTGTCGAGACGGAGATCAGCAAGTCTGGGGCGATACTAGTACACCTGTTCATATTTAGAAACATTGGACAATTACATGTCAATAACATGACCTTTTATTTTAATAGTTTCACAATGATACTAAATTAAAAGCTTATTTATTCAGCAAAGTTTTTTCAGTTTTACATTTACTGATTTCGAAAACCAAAATATCACACAATTGTTTTTCAGAAATATTTCAAAACACTTTGTGGAAAACGATAGTTAGATCACACAATTTGTCAATGCTAAAGAAAGATGAAAGTAGCCTTATGAATTCAGTCAAAGCTAACGTAAGATAGAGATTGCCTTTGATAAAGAATGATAAAAGCAGCCCACCCCTCCCCTCGATTCAGGCAATTCTCTAGAGTGTGTGTACTAACCTTGTGTTAAGGTTCGAATCCTCAGCTGACCAACCAGCCATAATCTCTTCATCATAGATGAGACGATTACATTTTGTACAACGGGAGCAGGAGCTCATCTCCACTTCCATCGCCACCTCCATCTAGACAAAAAAAAGAAAAGACATCAGCACAATTGTAGATGTAGACTAGAGACATCATTATTTCATGAGTCTAGAGTGTAGAGATTGATCTCCTTACCTTTATGAAGTCCTCTGCCAGCTGCTCAACAGAAGATCCTATTGCACCATTAGAAGGACGAGGGAAATCCCCAAGTCTAGTGTAATCCTCCAGGAAAGAAGGGGATGGTACACTTTCTGTAACAGAGACAAAACTTTCATTGTAGTCAATTGTGTTTCCGTTACTTACTTAAAAAACATTTTGTTGACTAGGACTTTAAAATGTTTTGAAACAAAGTTTAAAAAAATATTTTTCATTCCCATTCCCATGCATAAATTTCAAAGTAATGAAATAAAAAAAAAGAATTCAGGTTTGATATGTACAAAATTAATTATTTAGACAGTGCTGAAAGACAATGGAGGTAGGAAAAAAGTAATTTGAGAATTACAGAAAAAAATCTAAGAGAAAAGCTGCTAACAGAAAGAATGGTGAGGTGGGACGCAAAAAAAAGGTTGTAGAATTAAAAATAAAAAATACTTAGAAACCTCAATGAATATTATTAAGCCTTTGAACTGTGTTAGGAACTAGATAGTGATAAGACTGTACTTTCATAGTTATTGTCAGTAATAGGTCTAGGTCTTATTAAAGGCATCTCTGTGGATGTCTCAATGGAAGTGGACTTAGTCTAAATGTTAACGTTTTTCTCAATAAAAGTGAAACCACTGGAATACTGTGAGAAACAGCAGGATAAACAAAGCTCACAAAATCAAGTCATGATTCAAGGCTCTCTTGAGGTTTTCAATATTGCTTGACTTTTTTTTTTAAAACTAAGCACCATTTTTGTTTCTTTACATAATTGTGTACCTAACTATTTGCTTTGTTCATGATATGCTTCAAATGAAAGTCGCCAAAGAGTTTCTGTCAGTCAAACCCATCGTCATCAAAGTCAGTTACTAGTTTTTATGTGCAGATTGCAGCTGGGTCTGCCAAGTCACAAGAAATTTTGCATTCATTCTTAATCTTCAAAATCAAAGACAATGCCGTTTTTAGTTTTAATTAGTTTTAAAGTGGTTTACTTATTTTCCACACAATGTAACAGAGCGTCAAGATTTTAAATTTGTTTTATGCACCGGTTAAAAATTTGTCAAAATTGCTTTTGAGATTCTAAGTTTTCAATAATGACAATAAAAAGAACAGCAACATAAAAATATAATTCGAGGGTCAAAGGTCACTCACCAAAAGACAAACCGGACATTCTCTTGTCAGTGTCATCCGTCACATCACTTTCCTCACTGTGACTCAGCAGATCCTGACTCCCACCATGGCGCAGCCTATCTCGTATTGTCCCGCTGGTACTGCTACCATCATTGGCATCCAGCTCTTCATTGGACTGGGTCAAGGAGCCCAGGGAGCCATTTTTGATAGGAGTGGCTATCGTATTTTTGAGCTCATTTAGTTTAGTGAAGGCTGCTTTAGAAGCGTTGGAGGCATACTTAAGAAAGCTACCAAAAGCTTCGTTTGTTTTCTTCAAGCTATGAGTCCTCTTGAACATAAAGTCAGTGGCTTTCTCTCTACGGGTCTCGGTCAGTGAACTCACTGATTGTGAATCTTCAGAAATTTGTTTCACGGACCGTGTTTCAGTTTTTTTATTAGACTCTGGCGAGTTAAGCATAGGGCCAGTCTCACTTAAGGACTGTTTAATCATAGACTCTGTCAACTGGTTGCTCAGCCTGTCCTCGGGTATAGATACTGACCTTCGGATTTCTCGGCGGTTTACTGCGACATTATCAGTGGGTCCATTTGATGTTGAGCTGCTTTGCTGGGCGTGGGAAGTTTTAGCTTCTGCTGATGAAGAGGAGCCACTGTTTGAAATATTACTATTGATAGGGAGAGACGTTGAGTCATTAATTATCTGAGAACTTTGTTCAGTGATAGTCTGAAGAATGGATTTAGGCGTTGAGTTGTGGTCACTCAGCGGATGACTAGAATATTCAGGAACTGTCCCGAGAACTGGACCTTCCTCCAAAGCCACAGAGCCAGGCAAATAAGGACTAGGAGAATTGGTCTCAATGGTGGTCAGCGAAGAGTTCTCAGGGAGGAGTTGTAAACTCAACTCCACAGAATTGCACTCATTGTCTTTAGTGGATTGCACAAGAGAGTTACTGGTTTCACTACTTGAGGATTCAGACATTGTATGGCTACTGTCTTTAGGGGCAAGTGATGCCAAAGAAATGTCATCTTCCTCCTTTTTTATCAAGTCTGAAAAGTTCAACCTCAACTTCAGTGGGTCGTCAGAGTCCTGACCTTGACCTGCTGCAATGCGAGGAGGTCTCCAGCTGGCAAAAAGGCTCATTGAGCGTGAGGGTTTAGGATGGTTCTCTCCTGCACTGCGGTGCCGCCGCCTTTTGGCTTCTTCGACTTGTAAACGTAGATCTGTATCTGGTAAACAGGAACTCTTCTCCAGACACACTTTACTTAGCATGACCAGGCCACACGAGTTATTTACTAGGAGAGAGAGAGAGAGAAAAATAAAATACAATGTATAGTAGATTAACAAAAACAACAAGAAAATGGAATCTATAATGAATTTTTAATGTTAATAAAAAAAAAAAGAAGGTTGAAAAATGATTTAAAAAAAAATGTGAAAGAATGTGAAAGAAATATAGACTAAAAAGTGAGTTTACAAGCTTAAAAAGCACAACAACAAACAAACAAGGTTTTATATACAAAGAATAGCAGGGGTTTCTGTCCAGGGCTTTTGCAAGAGATGATTTGAGCCTTTCGAGCGCAAAGTGAGATCACATCTTTGTTCACTCACACAACATAGCTTTAAAATAATTATTTAATAACTTCAAATGTTGATAGGATCTAAATTAAGTCAATGTGTTGTAGCTTACAGCAAGAATAAACTTGTCTATACATGAAACTTTAAAATATACATGAGACTTTAAAACAAGAATTTAACAGATTTAGTGCAGAAACTTAGTTTGGAAGCATTTTTTTTTAACAGATCATTGGTAAAGAATATATTTGACAAGACCAAGACTCTGCTAGGTAAAGAATTGTTGAAAAAGTCAACTCACATAAAGAGCCCTTGAGTATTTCAAAATCATCTCTGTGATTCGGGTGGACAGAACTAACTGAACGCTTGACAATACTCCCAACACGTGGCCTGTGGCTGGCCCCATGGTGCTTGATCTTGTCATCTACAATATGGACTTCTAGGAGTTTTCAAGAAGATAACAGAGTATGAAAAGAGAATTATAATGACGAGGCGAGATTCAAATGTATACTTTTGATATAATGATGTTATAAATCAAATTCTTGTGTAAAGTATGATACAAAGATTTCTTGGGCTCAACAGTTTGACAATCATAAATACTGATACAAGAAGTAATATCATATATTAAAATAAATGGGAGGGGAACTTGAATATACATTACAATTGATGTTACAAGGGGAACTTGAAAATGTATCAATCTTAAAGATACAAGGGGGACTTGATAATGTATTAATCTTAAAGTTACAAGGGGGACTTGAAAATGTATTAATCTTAAAGTTACAAGGGGGACTTGAAAATGTATTGATCTTAAAGTTACAAGGGGGACTTGAAAATGTATTAATCTTAAAGTTACAAGTGGGACTTGAAAATGTATTAATCTTAAAGTTACAAGGGGGACTTGAAAATGTATTAATCGATAAGTTACAAGGGGGACTTGAAAATGTATTAATCTTAAAGTTACAAATGGAACTTGAAAATGTATTAATCTTAAAGTTACAAATGGAACTTGAAAATGTATTAATCTTAAAGTTACTAAGGGGTCTTGAAAATGTATTCATCTTGTAGTTACAACTACAAGATATGACTTGATGATGTCTAATCTGAACAGAACTTCAAAGAGAACTTTCTGGTACAAATGAAATTGCAAGGAAACTTGACTCCGCACTAACCTTTTTTGACTTTGTCAAGGTGCTGCTTTGGTTTTTGGTTAGTTCCAACCAACAGATTGAGAGGATTCCATGCATCCATTCTGGATTTCATTTCACTGGAGGCTGGCGAGGTGGACATGACATTATCATTCACAGCTATGACTATCTGGGAAAGTTGTTTGACATCTTCTTGTGTCATAGAGTTATAGCCCCTGTCAGACACACCTCCTGAACAAGGCGTCACAGAAAGTAAATCGTATATTTAATTTTAGCATATCATATTTGATCCATTATGTCCAAAAAAAAAAAGCAAAACAACCAAAGCATTTTCTTCACTCTTAATGGATGGTTTGGGAGAACAAACACACAAACATTGCACTCTATCCAGAAGATGAGACTAATAGTGAACAGAATAAATGAGAAATGGACAAGCTCTCGAATCACAAGAAAGATGAGGCTTCTTATAAGCTTTGAGCTTACCTTTTGTTTGTTAACAGCACTCTATAAATTAAATTATTACTATTAGCTATACCGACGAGATCAACATATAATCATTTGCCTCAGAACGAGACACAACAGAATGAGACAATATATGTTCCAGAAGCAAAAAATCGGAACTAGCAAAATCTGCCCACAGGGAGTGTCACCTGAGAATGCTGACCATGTCCTTCAAAACTGCATGCTTTGCCAAGAGACCCAAACAAGACACGGGCCCCAAAACACCCCTATAGAAAGAAAACTAATTTGGAAACCACTGCACAGTTCATCTTATATATTGGTCTAGTCATCTGAATGCTCCAACATAAAAATGAGAACCAGGAAGAAGAAATGGATGACTGGTACTGTAATTAGAATAACATTACCAGAAGTACCCATTTCTTGGCCCTATTAAACAAGATCACAGGAAAGGAATACAAACACATTTCCCATTACAAATTATTCAAGTAACAACCAACCGCATTAACTTTTCCCCAACTAGTGTCAGGTACCCATTAGAGATGGGTGGAGTCAGGGGCCCCCTAAAAATCCCGAAATTCGAAGTCCCAGTCTTCACAGAGATTTGAACCATGGTGACCATATTAATTTAAACTTTGGTAAATATAAAAATAAACAAAGCAACTGGAGTTCATAGTTATGTCTTACATTATTGTAGCCACCACATAAACATTTCCACTATTTAGATCAAGCTAGTCAATAAATGGTACAGCACTCAATCAGCATGTTATAGTACTCAAAGACTGTTCTAAACATACCAGTGCTCATCCTCTCCTCCAGACTGCCATTATTCTTGTTCAGCGAATCCTCAGAAGTGTGTTCACTGCCTATTGGTACAACTGGGTCAGATTTCATCACATCAGTTTTCTGTTGGCTGGCAGCCTCTCCCAGATAGCTTTCAGCACTGGTGTGGCTGATCTGATCAAACTCACTGCCAGAGTTGGAGTACAGTGACAAGCTGCGGCGACGTATTGTTCTTCGGAACTGGGCCACACCAATAATCACATTGCGAATCCTCAACCACCTGAGACGGCCCTTTGATTGGGGAGATGGCCACTTAGCTTCCAGCATCACCTGTCAATGATACATTTTCTTTTTATTATTGTGAACATAAGGTGACCAAAAAAAAAAGTAAACATTTCTTGGATTCACTTCATACAATGCTTAGTATAGCTAACTCATAGGGGCATATAGTCTAGTAACTCATTGGGGCTCAAGCACCACTAATGTCTTACTGACTAGTTCCCTCAATTTCTCTACAGAATGTCAGCTGGGGCACGCAGTAATACTTGACATAAAGATACAAGAAAAAGTTTTATGTTGGGACAACTTAAAAAAATAATCTCCAAATGCCAATAGTTATTTGGACAAGATGAAATCAATTACATATACTCCAGAAGAATTGAAGAAATTAATTGTAAATGAAATTAATTGTAAATAAAATAAATGAGAAATGGACGAGCTCTCATCCAAATCACAAGAAAGACGACGCTTACTATAAGCTATCCCGACAAGACCAACGTCTAATCTTTTGACTCAGGATCGGACACAACAGAATGTGACAACACATGTACCGGAAGCTCAAAATTGGAACCAGTGAAATCTGCCCATGTGGAGTATCACCAGAGAATGCCGACAACGTTCTCCAAAACTGCTCTCTTTACCAAGAGGCCCGTATAAGACACGGGCCCCAAAACACCCCAATAGAATGAAAACTATATGGAGAGCTCCCTGATTTGGAAACCACTGTGCAGTTCATCTCATATATTGGTCTAATCATCTGAATGCTCCAACATAACAATGAGAACAAAGAAGAATTACATATACAACTGTAGAACTTAATTATTTCTTCTATGTTTTTAAGAAAACCTGTAAATTATAAGGACTAAATGAAGACGTTAACTTATTTTAGACCCAAATTTCAGTGCCAGGTTGCCTAGCAAAATAAATATTAAATATGGATATATTGACAAAATTATGGCTAATGTTAACCATTTAAAAGAAATGGTTATGATTTAATTCCATGATGGTTTAAATGAAATAAAACACAAATCACACATGCATAAAAAAAAAAGACTTGACTCACCTTATTGTAGTAACCATAAGTGATAGCATTGGGGTGGACACCATGTTTTTTCATCATAGTAAACACCTGGACAGCCAGCCCTGGTTTGTTGTACTGGCCTGCCAACTGCATCATCACTCGATAACAGAGCTGCAAGGAAGTTTTCAATCAACAACATTTTTAAGACTCAAAATATGTGTGTGTTCTTGATCAGCGATGCTGAACAAAGAACAGGACACTAAGATGCAAATGTATCTTCACTTTAATGTGCAGGAATGATTCTGTGTAGTTACCTCATCAACTGTGCTGAGTTTGGCTTCCTGCATCTTCCTCATCACAGCCATACCAACCTTCAAAGCTTCCATCCTTTTGGGGTGACTCTGAACATATGAAGGGAAAACCACAAACCACAGGCTGTAGCAGTAACTGAGAAGACACCTGCAACAGAGTGAGTGTGTTTTTTTTTGTTATAGGCTTGTAATACTTATGACCCTTGTTGTTATTTGTTTTTTTTTGGAGGGGGGGGGGGGAATGCTTAATTTGTAGAACCCAAGTGACTATGACAAGCAGTACATTGAAATCACAATCCTTTTATAGCATACTCCATCCTGTAGGCTCTCCTGCAGAGAGACAGGTGATGGGGTGGGCAGGGTTTGAGCCTGAGACTATTGTGATGACAATCAAGAGTTGCATGTAAACCACATCAGGACTCTCTTTCTATGAAAATGACTGGCAAGTTATACTTACTTAGCCCAAGATTTTGGATTTCCAACTTGCTGCTGAGCAACCTGCAAACATATTCAAAGCTTTTAACAGTGTAGATAGGAAAACGTTGGTACAATTTATAACATTATATATATTGTAACGAATCTCACTATCCAGGCTCACTGCAAACTGCACCACACAACTTAGACTTAGACTTAGGTCCTCCCGCGCCGTTCGGCGCATTGGGCGGCAAGCTGTCTCCATAATGATCTGTCACTGGCAATGTCTGAAGCCTCTTCCCATCTGGTGTCCACTGTTCTGAGGTCCTCCATGAAGGTGTGTCGCCAGGTAATACGAGGACGTCCCTGTTTGCGCTTTCCTCGTTTTGGCTTCCATGTTATCGCAACTCTTGGTGTGCGTAATTCATTTTGACGTAGAACATGTCCCGCAAACCTCATGCGACGCTCAGTCACAACCTCACTAAGTGTTCGACTCCCAGTTCGGCAAAGGATTTCCTTGTTTGAGATCCGGTCTGTGTAACTGACTCCCAAAATCCGTCTCAGCCATCTCTGTTGAGCCACATTTAGTCTTTTCTCAATTTTGACAGATGACTTCCACACAACACCCCAGCTTAAAGAACTTGACAACTCAGGGCTCCAAAGTAACGTAACACTTGTAACACAGGCTGTACCAATACTTCTTCGTGAGTAACTGTACAGACATATCCACTCTTGCACTGGCCTCTCTGCCTCGTTCCGGGCTTACACTGGGTCAACTGTTCAGGGCTGACTTCACACACTGGGCTCATTGGTCGGACTCGATCACAGACTAAGATCAAGACGCCGGTCATCTTGACTGTACTTGACAGTACTCCGCACTGAACCGTCGTCATGCTCCGTACAGAACCACGCCGCTGAACCACACTGAACTGTGCTGTAGTCGACCGGACTGTATTCAACCTGGCTGTAGAGAACCATCTAGACTGCGACACCTCCGCTCTTTACATTGGGTTCCTAATGGCCTTCTAGAACCGGACAGAACGTCGCTCGACCATTCTGGGTGGTCAAATGACTACATCCCTTGTGACGCCCCTGAGCTCTGTTCACGACGCCGATCCTTACCGAGCCGTCATGTTGACACTCGTCTCGGCTGACCGTCGTAACTCGTCATGGTTGACAGCTCGTCTAGCGCTGGCCTGGGGAGATTTGCGTCGGCTGACTACACACACACACCACTTCTCCACATCTGTGCCACCACCAGGTTTATTACAATATGAACGTGTTGGTGCGATTTATAACACTGTATGCATGAACGCGTTTGAACAAATAAGAATCATTACAAATACACGAGGATGGCGAGAGTTACCTTCTGGGCAGATTTGATTTCCTGTTTTGTTCTGCGGGCCAGTGGACTATTGGGACAAAGCTGCTTGCTGGGCACTGACAGAATCTCTTTCTTCTTGGTCAGGAACAAGTCCTGCTTTAGCTTCGGGAACCCATTGTAGCTGCAATCATATGATGGACAGTTCAATACTACAAGTTGATGCAACGAGAACTCGTTATAAAATAATGAATTTAAAGCAAGGACCTCAAAAGTGGATAGTTGAATATCTCACCTGTATTTGACTCCTTCAGGTAGACCAACAGGCTCTGGAGGCATGATGAACACAGTCCGTTCACTACAGAGGGAAAACAAGCAAAATATATATTTTTTATCTTCTTGTGTCATAGAGTTATAGTAAAAAGACAGTCTAATGTTGAATACTGGATACTTTCATAGGATTTATTCAAACGGCATTTTTTTTTCTGTAAAAAAACAACAACACAACATTATCTTACACTATTTCTAAATCTTACCTCATCTGGCTGTTGTCAATTTCAATTAGTTTTGGTTCATCTCTGGTTTCATCAACCTAGAGACCAAATTACACAATATTTTTTTAAGGCCATGAGAAAACTATACAACTTGTAACAGGCATGCATGGCAAATGATGAACTAACAACTAAATAAAAATGGACAAAATGAAACGTACCTTCTCTGTACATTCATCAAAGAAGGCGAAAATGACATCTTTATCGGACACAAAAGACCTCTCCTCGATGAACCGGAAGAACATCTGTGTGCGCATCATCTGGGAGTAAAACTTGGTGTTGGCTTTATCTCTGCTCTTGAGAAAACCTAAAACACAACAATGCAACAGCCCGTTTTTAATACTCAACAAACTAATAGAAAATATTTGAATCAAAAGGATTGATCTTGCAACAAAACTGCACATCACGTCACCTTTTGATCACCAGTACGGTAGTTATACATAACAATAATGAAAAAGGTAGATCAAGATATAAGTTTTCCCCATTTAAAGTTCCAAAGAAGAATTCTAAGCATCATTTATTTTGCTGTATTAAAATGAAATTAGCCTATTAAAAAAAAGATACAAAAGTAGTATTCATACAATATAACAAACAAAATAATTCTGAAAGAAATAATGTTTTCTACTTAAGGTGAATGAAAATAAAAAGTGTACACCTATTGATATTTAATAAAATATTTAAAAAAAAAAAAAGAGATCTATCAAGCCTGACCTACCCTGCATATCAAACAATGAAGCGGCATCAGTTGCCCTTAAGTTTGGCTGTTTTGTTATTGGGTTTAAGAAGTTCTTGTAATCCTTTAACAAACTGGCAGTAAATCTGAGAAACACTTCTTGTATAGACAGTTCCAGCTGCATCTGAATGAAACACAATACAAACAGAGGAGTAGAATATAGAATTTAAACACCTGAATCAAAGCACAGAATATGAAAAAAAAAAAACATGAAAACATCACAAATTAGTGGTAGATTATTTCCCCATTCTAATTAAATGGTTTTCTTTTTGAAGAAGAAAAAATTTTTTGTTTGCTAACACTTCTTGATATTTCTTAAACTGTAACACAGATTTATGAACACTCACATCTCTCTTCTTTCTTCTAAAGTCAATATCAAAGTGAGTCATCTCCAGCGACACCTCATCATTCGTGACTTTATTGATGTTCAGACTGCTGACTTTATCGTACAACCTTAATAAGCTTTCCTGGAGCACACGGGTTGGCTTCTGAAACAAAATCAAATTGACAGAATAGTCGATCTTAGTATACTGATTGAACAATGCATGATTAAATTTTTTTCTTTTATTTAGCATAAAACAATATTTTAAACTACAGCCAAAGCTTTGCCAATGCTGACCAATAAGAATATATGGGATGGACTAAGACATAGTTATAAAATACTTAGCAGACTAACGCAGCATAAAAATATATGGGATGGACTAAGACATAGTTATAAAATACTTAGCAGACTAACGCAGCATAAAAATATATGGGATGGACTAAGACATATTATAAAATACTTAGCAGACTAACATAGCATAACTTAGTTCAGTTTTGCACATACTCAGTTCGATCAAAAGAATTCATAATGAATTGAAGACATGAGCCATTTTTTTTCCTGTTCTATCTACACTTCCCACTAAGTATGAGTGCCAAAAGATCTTTGAAAACTAACCTTTGGTAAGAATTTATAACTCAGAGTCTTTTTATCTTCAGGCCTGTAGGAGCACAAAAAAATATTGATTTTGTTATGGAAAAAAATAAGCCTTGCCATATGTTAACATTGTATTGGGATGGTGGAGTAAACTGACAAGTGGCATTAGTTATGTTCGTCCATATTTAAAGCTGACTTACGGTGAAATTCTATTTGTATCAAGATCAACACAAATGACATCTGGCGGTGGGTCATACAGGTCAAAGTAGCGAGAATCAACACCTAGTGACACAATATACCATTATTAAAAAGTGGCCCTCCATGCAAGAAGAGTCTTATATATTACTGAATTTTTTTTCTTCTTATCAGCTTGAAATACAAATTGAAGAGTTTAAGAAATTTGCAACAGTGTTTGTTAAACATGATAATACTAATTTAAAATTGCTACTAATATTGTTCTTCTTAGTTTATTATGTTTCCACAAGTAATGATAACGGTAGCTCTAGCACTGCACTTACCAACAATAAATGGACAAGGTGCATTAAGAACATCAGAAAGACCCAGTGGACAGAGAGGAATATAAGGACACTGCCAGTGGAATGGAAATATCATCTGAAACAATAACAGCATAGTCTTTAGTTCCTTTTACCATCTAGCCAAGCCCAAGTTCTTAAATTCATGAGAAGATTTTGTATTCAGAATGTATTTGGCAATTCAAAAACTTTAATCAAGCTCTAAGGAATAAAATAAAAATTTTTTTTCAAAGTGTAAGAATTAAAAATTTAGCACTTTTTTTATTTCCTCCCTTTGTCCATTTTTAAAAACTTGCAATGTCATTCTAAGAAAGAAGTCAATGATAAGTTTCTTGGAAAAATAAATAAATTGAACACTAGGTTGTACTTACAGTTGAGACAGCCTCAGCTACTTCAGTGAGCACAGTAGGACGAAGTGAATGCAGCAATATCTTACTTTCCAACAAAACAAACAACAGAAGATTCATAGTCAGCTCTGGACCAAGATTCCTTAACAAAGTGATGAATGAAGCACCACTGGTAAGAGGAAAAAATATTTCAAATCATTACCATTATGTAAAAAACAAAACAAAAAAAACAACTTTGCACTAAATGCAATTTGTGTAAAATTATGAATAACATATTTAAACAAAGTTGATCCTTGACCTTTGTGGCAAAGGTGAGTCTTCAGGCATACACAATGACAAAGAGTCATGGGTCAGCTGCACCAATATTCTCGGCCTTTCCGGTGAGGGGTAAGGTACATCAAACATGAAATGTGAGATGTGCCGCTCCATGGGAACATTGTGCGGACCTGTGATAGAGATCTTGTACAGCTGGGACAGGAATTTCTTAAAGGCGTCAAAGAAAGGCCAATGTGAAAGCAAAGAAATAGACTTTCTGACATGAACAGTCTTCTGAATGCTGAACTGCTGCCGAATTTGACGATTCTTTAGACCAAGTGACCTCATTTGTAAATCAGACAAATCTTCTTCTCTATATTCTTCGTAGAAACCAACTGCTGCTCCATAAACCTAAAAAGGAAAACAAAGTTTTAAAAAGATGACACTGAAAAAAATCTTAAATTTGAATTGTACAGACATAAACTTTGCAAAAGAAAACACATTTGTATCACTGTTTGAAGATGTCCAGAGCTTAATGACCACAGTGTTATATTGAACAAGATCTGTTCTGAAAATTATTTAGGTTTGCCCCCCTCTTTGGTTGATGAAAAATAACTTAGAATCAATCAATAATATTATTTTCAGTGATAACTTTTGAAAGACTTGACTATCCACTAAATGATTTATCATATAAATTCAAAGGTGGCCTTCAGTACCTTCTCTCCGCCAGCTCCTGTTAGGATAAATGTTGAGAAACTGGCAACAGGATGTTGCGCATCAGCTGCCCAGCACTCTATGGTGGCCCCCATCGGAAGGCAGAACATAGGCACAGACTGGGGCAAAGGGAAGTCACTGTAGTCTTCTAAGGGGTATCTGTCAAGTATAGCTGCAAAGAAAAGTAGAGCTGATAAACAGGTGAATTATGTTCCCTTATTTATCTATTCGCTAGATCATTTCTGACACCTTTAAACTGATTAAAATTTTTTTTTTAAATTTCCCTTTCAGACCTTGCGATCTATGGGGCAGATGATAAGGTCATCTGTTTTTTTGGGGGGCAAAAGTTAATGAGCAGGGTGTCATGTGACCAGCACAACGACCAACTGCCTTTACTGTCCCCAATTTAAGTCAGATACCCATTAAAGATGGCTAAAAATCCAGAAATTCAAAGTCCCAGTGTACACTGAGATTCAAACTCAGGACCCCAGGTTTGGAAGCCAAGCAGTTAACCATCAGCCACCGATGCCTTTTATGGAGTAAGTTTGACCTATAGAATGAGCTAAAATGTTAGTATGTACTTAAGTTTAATTTACTAAGTACTTGTCCATAGATTTAATTAGAATTAGATTTATGAATGTTTATCAGTTTTATTGGTCCAAAGTTCAAAACAAGGCCATGATGCCAGCTTATGGAACACATTTTTTTTTAACCAGCAAATAATGTCTTGTTCCAAGTAGAGTTGAGTGGACAAGAAAAAAAGCATCCAGCCTACTGACCAACATCTTTTTTTTTTTGACCTGACAACTTCTGGTGTCTAATTGGGTAGGCTAAGAGACATTCTAAAATTCTTAAATAAAAAATCCAAGCTTTTTCGTGATTAAATTTAGGAAGCGTTCAAAAAGCTAATAACTTTTGTATCCAAGCTTCTGTTATAGACAAAACTAAACATCTTAGCACAGGGGTTCTCAACCTGTGGGTCGCGACCCCTTCAGGGGTCGATTGACAATTTGCCAGGGATCGTCAAAGACAATCGAAAATATGTATTTTTTGTGTCTATTCTTCTATTGCTGTGGGGAGGGTGGGTTGCCGAGCTTAAAAGGTTGAGAACCGCTGTCTTAGCACAAATAAATTTGAAAACGAAGAGAGAAACAAAAATAGCTTACAAGCTTTGTAGGCCAGGACATTGTTTTTCACCATTGCTTTTTTGTAACACAGGAAAACATCGGAGCCAAGCTAAGGAATGAAAAATGAGCCAATCAAGTAAAGCATAGCTCTCAGCCTATTTAAGAGAAACAATTATGTAACGCTAAGTTAGTTAAAAAAAAAAAAAAAAGTAATTCAATCCTTACCATTCCTTTATTTAAATTTTTCAATATTTTCAAAAATGTAAGAGGTGGCTCTTCATTCTGAATATAAAAAAAAAATTTAAATTAGCGAAACATTTAATTGATTAATGTGCTGTATGAGGTAAAAAAAAAAAATGTTAAAGTTTTTTAAATAATAATCTCTGCTGTATGCTCTGTGCTGTTCAAGAGTTTGTTCCCCAAACAAGGATTCCTATCACATGGTGTATAAGGCTGTCAGAGAAATGTAAACATTAAAAACATCCGCTTCCATTCCAAGCCGAAGGGTAAATAATGAAGGGAGATAATTTTAAAATGAATCATTTTTATTTCATCTGCTGCTAGATGATTTGGCAACTCTTGGTTTGGAAAAACTCTAAATAGAAGAGAAGAGCATGTTGTTTAGAAGGTCTATTCATCAAACACTAAATAGAAGAGAAGAGCATGTTGTTTAGACGGTCTATTCATCAAACACTAAATAGAAGAGAAGAGCATGTTGTTTAGAAGGTCTATTCATCAAAAACTAAATAGAAGAGAAGAGCATGTTGTTTAGAAGGTCTATTCATCAGTTCATTAAGTCTTATCAGTTTCCAGCTTCATGTTAGGTCTACTAAAAAATGTTGTTTAGAAGGTCCATTCATCAGTTCATTGAGTCCTATCAGTTTCCAGCTTCATGTTAGGTCTACTACAAAATGTTGTTTAGAAGGTCCATTCATCAGTTCAATGAGTCCTATCAGTTTCCAGCTTCATGTAAGGTCTACTACAAAATGTTGTTTAGAAGGTCCATTCATCAGTTCATTGAGTCCTATCAGTTTCCAGCTTCATGTTAGGTCTACAACAAAATGTTGTTTAGAAGGTTTATTCATCAGTTCATTGAGTCCTATCAGTTTCCAGCTTCATGTTAGGTCTACTACAAAATGTTGTTTAGAAGGTCCATTCATCAGTTCATTGAGTCCTATCAGTTTCCAGCTTCATGTTAGGTCTACTAAAAAATGTTGTTTAGAAGGTCTATTCATCAGTTCATTGAGTCCTATCAGTTTCCAGCTTCATGTTAGGTCTACTACAAAATGTTGTTTAGAAAGTCTATTCATCAGTTCATTGAGTCCTATCAGTTTCCAGCTTCATGTTAGGTCTACTACAAAATGTTGTTTAGAAGGTCTATTCATCAGTTCATTGAGTCCTATCAGTTTCCAGCTTCATGTTAGGTCTACTACAAAATGTTGTTTAGAAGGTCTATTCATCAGTTCATTCCTATCAGTTTCCAGCTTTATGTTAGGTATGCTACAAAATTTAGTATTGAATTAAAATTGTATATTGTGTTATCACATGAAGTGTCTTCTCTCGTTTTATGATTTCAACTTGGAAAATTAAATTATTCTATTCAAATGAGGACGACTGTTGGTTCTTTACCATTACAAGTTTCCAGCATACATTTGGATATTGAACCGTCAGACGTATTCAGTACCAAACACTACTGTGTAACAAGGCCCTAGACATTAGCTAGCACTAGGTTTAGTAATAAGTATAACACTCACCCTGTTGCCTAAGATGACACAAATGTCAACAACTACCAGAGTATCAGTAGGTGCAGACTTTTCAGCTCGTCTGTAGGTTATATATGTGCGGCTGCTGTTGCTGTTATTGACATTGGCAGGATGACCCTCCAGGGTGGTACTCACCACCTCACACCCTTCCATCACATGCTCTTTACCTTCATACAGGATGCTGGAGAAATACATGGTCATCTTTATGTTAGTTCAGTCATCTTTATGTTAGTTCAGTCATCTTTATGTTAATCCAGTCATCTTTATGTTAGTTCAGTCATCTTTATGTAAGTAAAATAGGTTATTTTTATGCAAGTATAGTTAGGATTTAGATTTTATGGCACATCTGCACAATTTGGGTCATGTCATGCCTGTCGTGCGCGCGTGAAGTTTTCTTTGCATTTAATATTGGTGTTACAGCGTATAGGAAGTAGTTTCTTGTAAGTGCGTTTTGTTGTCTAGAATATTGAGTATGCGTGTGTTTACGTCATCCTTAGTTTCTGCAAGAGAGAGAGAGAGAGCTTCATTTGTGAGCTGGTTTTTTGTTTCCAGATTGTAAGGGTACGTAACTACATAGTTTTATTAAGTAGGCTGATCTTTCGGTATGGGTGTCGCTATTGAAAAGATCTGTTGTAGCGGCATCGCTAGATCTAGGTTTTCTTTTTGTTTCAGGGTGTTAGGCTTTGGGCTATGGGAAAGTGTGTCGCCTTTCTGCCCTTGGAGTCGTAGAGTAACTATCGTTGTTGAGGTGTAGTTGATGTTCTGCAGGGCGCCGAGATGGACTGTGAGCGTGAAAGGTGTGTTATTGAAACTTATTGGTGTGATATTGGACTAATTATTAATCAAATGCTAACATTAATGATATTGATGTATATGTAAATATGTTGGTAACTTACAATTAAGTATAATTAAATATTGTTCCTGTTGACAACTGTTGTTATTCACTAAATGTTCAGTTGAATAACTTTTTATTCAATGTTCGTATTTTACATGCTATTACCTTTAGGTTCTTGTGTTACTCTGTTCAGGCTGGAAATACGGGACCATAATATCATACCCTAGCTAATCTGAAACCCCACCCTGACAATGCCCATAGTCAAGGACCCCCTTCTCCATTCAATGAGTATTGTATGAATGTTAAAAGCTCTACAGGTTAATGTTTAAGTGTTAAAATAAGCTTAGAATTCATGTATTAAAAATATTTTGTTAATCAGAATCTATTATATATAGACTGAGGAGAATGTGTTCTACAGCTAGTTGATATATGTATAGTCAGGTCATCTTTATGTTAGGTCAGTTATTTTGATGTAAGTAAAGTTAGGTCATCTTTATGTTAGGTAGGTCAGCTTGATGTAAGTATAGTCAGGTCATCTTTATGTTAGGTAGCTCAGCTTGATGTAAGTATAGTTAAGTCGTCTTCATGTCAGTAGTATAGTTAAAACATATTTATGTAAATATGGTTAGTTAAGTCATCTTTATGTAAGTATAGTAAGGTCATCTTTTTGTGAGTACAGTTTGTCAATATATATATATATATACAATCAGGACAATCAGATAGTTAGGCCATCTTTACGTAAGCGCTGTTAGGTCATCAACTGTGTCAGTTTTAAATCCACAATAGGAGCATCATTCAGGACACAAAAAGTTAAATGTGACTAGATCTAGTATTCATATGTTTTACTTTGACCAAATAGACTAAGTGGATTAGCTTTTAATGCTAGCTTACATAATTTTTTTATTTCCATGATTGGCATGAAAAGTGTAAAGAAATGACCAGACTAACCCCAAGTCTTTAAGTGGAGGTTTATCCCTGCCTCTCTTGTAACATATAAACATGTCAGGACAGCGGATGCTTCCATGGTTCAGATTGGCTGGGTAACCGGTTGGCGTCTGCTCTATACATTCATATCCTTTGGGGACTTTTTCACCAAGACTCCTGTCAAAAAAAAAAAGCAAGCTTCACCATGAGTTTGAAAATAAACAAGCTGCAAACCACATCAAAATTATTTCTTTTACATTGATCTAGAGTTATGAGGAAGTGTTTATTTTCATACGTAGCATAGATAAAATGTAAGAAAGTGCAAGTAGTTCAAAGATAGTTGAAGATAAACTTAAAATACCACACACTTAAAAACATATGTGCATAATGATCTATTGATAACTTTGACCTAATTTCCATGAAACATTCAGACACAAAGATTTTAAATATAAAACAAAGGAAGAGAAACTGCTTTGAAAAAATGAAGTCAATTTTTCTTGCATCAATTTAGTCATTGATTCAAATTAAAACATATTAATACAATAAAGTAACTCACCTGTTGATGACTGTAATATCAGTAATTGGATCTAATCGACTGGTTGGTTTTGTGATGGCTTCGTTAGAAAACTCTTCCAAAGGAAGTTGAACATTAGGGTCAAGGCCAGCCACAACAAAGTAGTCGGCAACTCTACGGCCATCCATTCGCCTGAAAGTTTACAGAGGAATATTAGATTTAAATGTTATAGACTGAAAGAAAGATTGCAAGCTGATTAGGAAAGTACAATGTATTGAGTACGACCATTTGAAGGTCAGTAACAAGCAACCAAAAATGGGCTGTGTGACATAGAGGCTAGTACGCTTGATCTTGGACTGGCAACCTATCAAGGGGGCTTAAGGTTTAACGCCCAACCCGAGCAGAGTTGTATTTACTCAGCACCTAAAGGCAGCATGGAAAACCTTCTCCCAGAAACCCCCCTGAGATTAAACCATGGCACTCTGAGCATGCTAAAAGAAGTTGCGCTATATAAAAGCTATTGTTTTTTTTTATTTGGTCTACATACTTATGTTCATCAGTTTCTCAAGCCATCCGCTACCAAAGTTGGGCTTCAGAGAAATTAATTTCTAAAAACTTATAACAGTTTTACATTTCCTTCTGAGATGGGCTCAATGTGTAAATAAGTTGAACAAGTTCAGACAAAATTTTATGCAAAGCACATTATTAAATACTGTTAGATTTATCAAAATTTAACCATTTCCCTTAAAACTAAAAGTTGTTCCCATTCAAACATAAACCAAGTTAGCACTACAGTTTGAGAACAGCTTCAAATTAAAACTCTTTAATATTTAATCCAGCATTAAAGCTCAACACGATTTTTACAGAATTAGACTTTTTATGTAACTGAAGCATAAATTGATTCAATAGTTCAAGTTTTAATAGAAATGAAATGTGTTACACAGCACACAATAAAATGCAGGACTAAATTATTCCTGTTTGTAAAAAAAAAAGGGGTAAAAACACACAAACTTAATTTTGGAAAAGATATTTAAAAAAACAACAACAAAAAAATTAAAAAAATTAATAAATTCAAGGCCCTTGCCATAGTTTTTTTTTTTTTTGGGAGGGAGGGAAGAGGAAAAGTTAGAGGATAAAGTAACCTGATAAACTTTCTCTCTGAAAATAAACTTTAACATATTTTTAAAAAAATTTGATAAAGAAAAGAAAATTATTGTTTCAACATTTTTATACTAGCATCGGCAAGGTAACATTTCAATCCAAGAGAATGGACAAGAGTTCAGGAGAGTGTTTGAAATAAACCACTCTGAATTAATACAAAACTAACTTCATTAAGAGGCTTCTTTTTACATTAATTTATGTCAAAGCCACTTTATACCAATTGTATGTAAGGATGTTAAAAAAATCTTTTGTTTCTTATCTTATCTTATATAATACAGACGTTACTTCAAAAAAGAAGATGATTACGTCCTACGCGTCATGCATTTAGTCATGCATATTAACCAATGACTTAAATTCTGCCAAGTCACTGGTTTTCCTGGCTAGCTCAGGCAACCCATTCTATGCTCTAATAGCACTAGGGAAGAAGGAGTATTTGTACAAATTTGTCCTAGCATATGGGACATATGTTTTATGGTGAAGCAATGACTTTAATTGAAGAGTATTTCTAAGAGTTGAATCTTCATTTTTCAAAATAATGATATGCATATATATCAAAGCTAATTTTATACAAGAAAATGATATGTATTATTATTCACATCAAGAAAAAAGTGCACAAATGAAATTCACAATGAAAAAAATCAAACAAATAAGGGCATGGAAATGGTTTGCTCGTGGTGGGGCAATGGTAAATTGTATTATTTACAGTATGTATATATATATATATATATATATAAAGCTATCTTTATTTATTTTAATATTTAGAAATAAAAAACAACATGTATACTGATATTAACAATCTTTGTTGTTGATATCTCTCACACCACAATCAGACACACACACACAAAATACATATTGAAAACAAATATTGTCACTATATAACAGCTTACATATTGTGTTATTTCTTAGAAAAGATAGTAATCTAATCTAATAGTGATAATAATCACAGCAGAAACCTAATTGACCTTATCACATGAATTATATATAAAAAAAAAATTATTTGAGCTCATGCATAAAATCATAGATTGGTTATATTATGATGCTTTCAGTGTTGCCAAGATAAAAACTGATATTTAAAAAACAACGCTCAGGTTTATCATGGATAAATCCTTGTCAGTCTATTTATGACAGCCCACACAGAGTACAATTAATTCAATGGACACAGATGCTGCCTACATTAGAAATCTGGTAACAGACTGGTGAAGGTCAGATGATCTGTTCAATAAACACCCACTGTGAGACTTAGCCTTATAAACTGAAGAATAAGACTCAAGTAATTAAAGATATCTGACAACAAACCCATTACAAGTTTTAAATTACATGTGGTCAATGTAGAGTGTTGTGTGCAAACTTAGATTTCACTAGTACCCTTTGTACTAATTGATTTTTTTTTAATGAGGAGTAAAGCTAGTGATCAAGACATGACTAATATCCTCTACCCTGAGCTAAGTTGAGTATAAGATCTTAACAGATGTTACAGTGACTCAAAGTATACACACCACATTGTCAAGGTAAATGAATACATCAAAATACACAATGTTGATTAGACTCTATGTCAGGGGAATCAAAACCATAGCTTCAATATTTTCTTTTCAGGACAACCATTAAAACATTTTATTTACATTTCTTATGATATAAGTAAATAGTGCTAAGAAAATAAGAAATAGTACTAAGAAAATAAGAAATGGTACTAAGAAAATAAGAAATAGTACTAAGAAAATAAGAAATAGTACTAAGAAAATAAGAAATAGTACTAAGAAAATAAGAAATAGTACTAAGAAAATAATAATAATAATAATAATTTTATTTATAAAGGGCTGTTAACAAACAAAATGTAGGCTCAAGGCGCTGTAACAACATTACAAACATAAACATAAACAAATAAGAAATAGTACTAAGAAAATAAGAAATAGTACTAAGAAAATAAGAAATAGTAATAAAAAAAAGAAGCAAATAGTAATAAGAAAAAAGTAAATAATATAAGGAGAAAGTAAATAGTAATAAGTAAATAAGAAATAGTAATAAGAAAATAAGAAATAGTAATAAGAAAAAAGTAAATAGTAATGAGAAAATGCTACTGACAAAAAGATTTTTATAATTGCTATTTGCTAAAACTTAAATCTAATATGAAGCCCCACTTCAATGTTACATTTATACAATAAAACAAAAATGTGTACAGTCTCATTGTCGATGCTGATAAACAATTTTCTTGACAAGTTAACACATTAAAGTTAGATGAAAAAAAAAAAAAAAAAAAGGTTTCAAGGGGTATGAGTACTTAAAAAAAAATGGAAGGTGAGTGTTTCTATGAAATTAAAAGATGGGAGGGTAAATTAAATATATCTCACCTATACATGGTCAACTTGAGAGTGAAAACACACACACACACAGACTTATCTCTTTAAGTCCACTACATCACTGTGTAGAATCACAAAGTGGGAGTCTCTGTTCAGACCTCTTTATCTTGTCTTAACTGGGCCTAGGGTATGCATTAGTCACCCAGAGCAGCAAGGACTTCTTACTAGAGTGACAGACCAAGGTAATATAGGTGGCTATTAACACCACTGACACACTCACTACTACTGTCCAGCTTCAAGTGTCTGGTGTGCGTAATGTCCTAGCCAGACCTCACTTCCCCTTGTCCACCTGAAGTGGCCATTAATCTAGCCATCAAATGTCTCTACTTCTCAGTCATTATCTGATTGTATCTCCGCATCACTACATCTATCACAACATCGCAGAAAGAAGAAGCAATTGTTTTTATCACAAGAAGTCAACCGATATTAAAAAGAACACGCACACACACACACACACACAAAACACAAGATTACTACTGCTATTCTAGTACTACTGCTAGTAACTGGGACAAAGATTTATCTTAGCTACACATTACACATAAACAGAACAAGAGTTTTACTGGAAAGAAAATATGGAATTAGGCCTTTCAAAGATTAATAAGCTGAAACTTAAAACACAATAACAGCATACGTTTCAACATTTAAACTAAAACGAATGTTTGGTTTGTTTTTCTTTAAACACAAATATATAGACTATTAACCAGATCATGCATGTATTGAGTCTACTTTACAACAGCCTGGCACCTAAAATGTTTTCATGGAAATCTAAATATAGACAAGAAGAAACAATGAAATAATCAAAGACAATCTTATTTATAAACTTGCTGTAAGATAAAGAAGAGTCTTTAAGTTTAGCTTCTGAGACTCTGAACTACCTGTAATACAGACATAGTCTTGTATGATAAACAAGTCTAGATTTCATTCAAATCTTATTTACTCACAAACACAACACATTTTCAATAATTTATCAAATAATCACAGTCCACAGTCAGGAAAAAATTACATTGATAAAAAAAAAAAAAAAGTTCAGCATTGTAATATTTATAGAGAAATATAATCTGGGTAGGCTGGGAGGAGCACAAACTAGAAAAAAAAAAAAATAAAAAAAAAAGACAATAGCTCTAAGTGTTACAGGAAACGAAATACATCCCTACAGCTCAGTCACACGCATGCAATGTGGCTCACACACACACATTTAGTGTAGCTCAAGTGTACACACACACACACACAGCATTGGGAAATTAAAAAAAAAAAACAGGACATGTAACAATGTGAAGCTATCAAGAGAATATAATGGCTGATAAAAGATGTGCCTGTAGAGGCAGTGAGAGTCACTATGAATGGTAGTGGTTCTTTATCTAATCTAGAACAGACCAACTTAACTCTTTCTCTCCTAACTGACGATACCAACATTGATTCCACTAGAATGTGATAAATAATTACGGAGAGAAAGAGTTAAACAAATGTGAACACCAAGTCAGAGCTATGGCAATATTATTGACAAGCTGGATGAAACAAAAATTTGTTATGATGTACACATTTGAATTCCACTTAAATCATAATTTAAAAAAGTAAAGTTCCAATTTCAGACCTTGCGATCTAAAGGGCAGATGATGTAAAGGTCATCTGTTTATGTGTCCCACAGTTAACAAGAGTCTCATGTGGCCAGTACAATGACCAACCGCCTTTACTTTTCCCCAACTAATGTCAGGTACCCATTAGAGCTGGGTGGACTCACAAGTGCCTTAAAAATCTCGAAATTAAAAAAAATCTGTCTTCATCAGGATTTAAACCCGGGACCCCCCGTTTGGAGTCAAGAACTTTACCACTCAGCCATCACGCCTCCAAATCATAATAAGAAAATTATAATGTTTGTTGACTATTTCCTTCCCTAAGAATAATTCAATTCTTTCATAAATTTTTTTCCCCTATATAGTTGTATAGTTGTTTTTTTTATAGCTCATTAGCAAGGAAATGTATTTTATGCATTGTACTTAAATTAACAAACAAATGAATGCTTCTAAGTTGTCTCAAGAAAGGATTTAAAAAAACAAAACAAAAGCCCTATGCACTAATGAAAACATACTTGTAAGTATATTAAATGAGGACACATATGCTGCTAGATATTTATGCACAGATCGTCTATAGGGATGACAAATGTTTCCGTGAAAATAAAACAAACGCATTATTGAGAATGACAATAAATAATGCCTGCCTTTGTCAGAAAAACAAAACATATTGTGACTGACAATAAAAACAAAACAAGAAATGAACATTAAAAAAAAAAAACAGCAAAAGTTACAGCCATGAATGTAACACCACTGAACGTAACTCCCACTGTAACAGAACAGATATAAGCTCAATAGCTACTCCCTACTGTCTGGTGTTAGTGGGGAGGGGGGCTATATAGGTCACTCTAACAAGATCTTAAACTCTACACACACACCCTCACAGATGTCACATCAATAACTCAATACAACAAAACAGCTGTAGTGAAAGATGGCCAGGCTATTTATGCACACAGATGAATACATTATTAACAGCTTGGGAGAAGTTTCTCTATCAAGGGCAGACAATTTTCATTAATTTCTCTGAAAATTAGTTCTAGTTTAGTTAAAAGTATTTTAAAAAAATATTTGACAACATTTAATAAACTTTATTTCCAATATATGCTAATTGTGCAAGATATTTTCAGTTACTGTATCTGCCAATAAACTCTAAAACTTCAGAGATTTTCTTGAATACATCTACCTGCTTAGTTTCATTTGCTATATTTACATGTGTGTGGCTGTAATGCAATTGCAAGAATGAGTCATCCTATAATAACGAAAAGCTCACAAATGATATGTTATACATTCCATTTCTCTCTTTTTTTTTTTTTTTTAAAAAGTAATCAGAAGAAGATGAATTCAAGTAAAATAAAGCTAAACATAAACAAGTTAAGCCCCAGTAAGAAGATCAGATATTCTTATTGTAGCAAAACATTGTTTGTTTTTAAGCAAACGGCTTCAAATAGATGCTACAATCGACTTAAAAGCATGTGCTTCGAAGACAAAGCTGCAATAAACTCTTGCCTATAACAAGAATTCAGTGGCCAAAAAAAAAAAGGTTGTTTTTTTTACCCCTGAAAAAAAAAAAAACACAAAAAAAAAAAACAACAACAACACACACACACACACACAAAAAAAAAAAAAAGATAGAAAAGATAATTAACACACAAACTTAAGGAAGGCTCTTGCGGTTCAGTTGTTCTCATGCGGAATGCATTACATTGCATTTAAATACAAAATAATAAATCATGCTGAAGTTGGGCATAAATATGAAATGCTTTAGAAATCTATATATTTTAACAAATGTTTTACAAGTGCATCACAAATACAGAAGTGTTATAATTTATAAACAAGACTTTTAGATTAGATTATACAAGCCAGCTTATATAATAATGAAAATGACAACTACTTGGTGAATGTTACAAATCTATATTGTAACAAATGTTTTACAAGTGCATCACAAATATATATACTTAGATAATAAAAACAAAACTGCTAGTTTTCCATAAGTGGCTAATGCATCCAAAGATACTTATATAATATTTTTTTTTATGTGAGAAAATGTCAATGTGATATATATTCATCATACAGAAGTATTATAATTTATAAACAAGACTTTTAGATTTGATTATACAAGCCAGCTTATATAATAATGAAAATGAAAACTACTGGGTGAATGTTACAAATTTTTCGTATCTTATAAAAATTACATATGCACAGTGTCACATGTGTATGTATAATGCCAGCACACAATAATGGCTGACCAGTAGTAATTCAACAGTCAGTAATATTAGGTCACATTGAGTGTGTGTGTGGGGGAATATAAAGCAGATTATTCTAGATAGCCTTGATTTGCATATAAACTAGATATAGGGTTAATGTGACATTATGGGAAGGTGATAGAGCTTACTATCGGTGTTGGAAACAATCCAGAAAAATCGATATATGCTACTACATAAGAAATGTGAAGCTAGCTATCAGGGATGGTTAGTCATTGTATTGTTCACAGTCACTAGTGATTGGTCATTGTCACAAGTAGATCTGCCTGGTCGTGCAGTTTGTGCGCTAGACTGTCATTCAGATTTATCGATGGTCGCGGGTTCAAACCCTGCCCACTCCCACCTCCCTGTGGGAGGTTTGGATTAGGAAGTAATTACCTTCAACTCTGAAGGAACATCCGAAACATGTAAAACATTTCACAACAAACAAACATTTTACATTTTAATATGTTTTTTCCAATACTGGATTATCACTGATCACCTGTATCTTCACTGTGGTTTATTTCAACTATATATATATATATATATTATTCTATTCAAGTCATCATTGTACAAGTGATTTATTTTTGGATTAATTTTTTTATCATTGAAATGAGTTGGAATGCATTAAACTCAAAAAAAAATAAAAAAAAAAATTTATTCAGCAATGAGTTGTTTCATTGTGACCTAGCAGTGTGTTGAATACATTTATAGGCACCTCCGAATCTCTGTTGGTCATATGCTTGTGGAAACGATACTTAGCTCTCCCAACCACATCGTGAAACACAGTATTAAAAAATGAATCTAAAACTATCAAGCAAGTATGGTCTTGGTGTATGTTTGTCTTTTTTACATGCATCATGTAGCACATTTTAAAAAAAATTTAATGGGTTGTTAATTCAGATTTTTAAAAAAAAAAAAACAATTTAAAACAAAAAAAAAAAGATGTCAAGCGTTTATCTTTTTGAAAACAAAACAAAACCCAGTGAAACATTTTACATATATGAAAAAAAAAACAACTATTAATGGTCCACTGCATCAGTGGATTAAAGATTTTCTGATAGGGAGAGAACAAACTGTAATAATAAATGGCTCTAAATCAACACCGATAACAGTAAACTCAGGTGTACCTCAAGGAACAGTCTTGGGTCCACTACTATTTTTAATTTACATAAATGATTTACCAAATTGCATTAGTTCAGGAACAAAAGTCAGATTATTTGCAGACGATTGCATAATATATAGAACAATAAAAACAACACAAGACACAGATATTTTACAAAGAGAATTAGATGAATTACAGAAATGGGAATCAAATTGGAGCATGTCTTTCCACCCAGAAAAATGTCAGTTGTTAAGAGTAACAAAAAAACTAAAACAAATTAATTCCACTTATCTTATTCATGGCAAACCAGTAACACAGACTAAAAACGCAAAATACCTAGGTGTTATAATAAATGAAAAACTATCATGGAATCCACATATTGATGAAACTACAAAAAAATCAAACAAAGCATTAGGATTTATTAAAAGAAATTTCTATAAATCAAATAAGAACATAAAACTAAAATGTTATTTAACCTTGGTTAGGCCAATAATAGAATATGCATCCTCCGTTTGGGACCCCTCAACTCAAGAAAACATTAAGAAACTGGAACAGACACAAAATAGAGCAGTGAGATTCATAACAAATGAATATTCACATTTGACTAGAGTAACACCTTTAGTAAAATCACTAAATTTAGAAAGCCTTCAGGACAGAAGGCTCAAAAGTAAAGTAGCAATCATACATAAAACACTGAACCATAATCTCCAAATACAAAAACAAAATTTAATAAAATACTCTGAAAGACACAAAGATAAAGGCACATTCCTCGTCCCATATGCTAGGACAAATTTGTACAAATACTCCTTCTTCCCTAGTGCTATTAGAGCATGGAATGGGTTGCCTGAGCTAGCCAGGAAAACCAGTGACTTGGCAGAATTTAAGTCATTGGTTAATATGCATGACTAAATGCATGACGCGTAGGACGTAATCATCTTCTTTTTTGAAGTAACGTCTGTATTATATAAGATAAGATAAGATAACTACTTATAAATTAAATAAAAAAAAGCTCAAAAGAAATGAAGATTCTATGTTTATCATAAAGTTAATTTTATCTTTTATCAACAAAAAGATGATACAATAGTATCAGCAAGCCCAATAGAAGGGAAAGTTATTATTGTTATATATGGAATGTTTTAATGTGATGAAGCAATTGTAATATTTAAAATATCACTAAAAATATTATAAAACAGTTCCAATAGGCATAATTGGTATGTATGCACATTTTCTGTCAGCTTACTAAAGCTCAATACTACTATAATAATTTAAATAAGTCTTGAAAACCATATTTTTTTTTCTCATTCTGCCAGATTTTTTTTTCACAATTTTTATCACATATGCCTATTTAAAAATGTCATACATACTGTTTTTTTTCTCTTTGTTAAAACATAGACTTGTTATATAAAAAATTTGTTGGAAATTGAATGTAGTACAAGATAATTTATACTTCAGTGTTATAAATAGTCACTGGAAAAAAAATTAAGTGATATCAGAGATGAAAAAAAAATATATTTTTTTTATTTCTTCTAAAAATTGACTTACCCAAGAAAAAAAAGATCATCCCAACAGTCCTTATTCAACATTATTGTTTAAAAAAAATAATTAAACTATATCCAAGAATCTACAGAAAAAAAACATGACACTACAAAACTTGATCAATATTTAGACTTTTAGGCTTTCTACTAGGGTCTGGCTGGGGAGAATACCCCTTTTGTTTACTAGATCTAAGAGTGTCTTCTAAATGTAAATCTATTTCACTATCAGACTCGCTTGACTCTGAAGGTTGAAAATCGCTACAAAGATATTTAGAGCCTGATCAGCAGTAAAATGGCGAAGAGGCTTACAGCCAGATGTAGAGCAAGAAGGCTTGTCAGTCATGATGCAAGCAATCACTTATGAAAACAAAATATTTAGAACAATGAAAAACAGCTTAGATCCACAATATTTCAGAAAGTTTTTTTTTTTTTAAAAGCTGCTCTAGCAATCCCATAAACCATTAATAACGTGGATTAGAAAAGAAAAAGGAGTAAGCAGGGAAAAGTTGATCAGACGCTGGTAGCATCATTTTTGCATCGCGTCTCAAGGGACTGGACGCTGACAGCATAATTGTGGTCTTCAAGTGTTAATGGAATTTTTTTTTATATAAATAAAAAACATACATTTTATGAACAATGTTATGTTTACTTACAATATAAATAGCCTTTAATAATCCAAGAAACAGTTTGTAATCCTCATTATCTTTGAGCCTGAAAAACAAAAATAAAACAATGACTTAGATAAAAGGTGATGTAAAGATAAAAGTGATGTAAACATTAGTCATAATGTCATGCAAACTGCTATGTTTACAGAGCAGCTATATGTGATGATTGATGTTTGTCATACTTTAAAACTAAAAAGCCATTTCAAACTATAGTTTACTGTGTAGTATAAGCAGATTAAGTTTATTCCAAAGTCTATGAAGGAAAAAATTCAATATTTCAAACAAATTTTAGATAGTATGTGACAGATACTCTGTGGTGAAATAGTTGCTATTTGTTTATGTTTGTGTAACGTCGTGAGAATGTGTTCACAACATTGATTTAGTGTGCTACTGTCCAAGTCTCCTTCGTCAGTTCATGTGTCGTTCTAGTTTAATAAAGCCTTGTTTTAGGTTAATCTTCAGTGTTCTTTATTTCTTATTACAATTTATTAAACAAATGGAAATTAGAAACGTCCAGAAACAGAATCTACATGGCCTCTACACATCTTTCTCGCACTACTCACGGCCATATTTTCGCTAAAATAAAGTACAAAGATGAACAATATGAAAGTGTTAAGCTCTCACTACTAGATGGACTAGTATCTGATGTAATCTTAGGGCTAGATTTCATCAGCCAGCACGAAAAACTGATGATCCCATTTGAAGGAAAACGAAGCACTCTCCAGGTCTGTACGCTGAAAGCTGCACGAGTTGAAGCCCCTCGCCTCTTCGCTAATCTGGCTCCTAACTGCCATCCCATAGCCACTAAATCTAGAAAATATTCTATGCCTGACTCCAAATTCATTCAAACTGAAATCAAGAGACTTCTATCTGACAAAATTATTGAGCCTTCCACGTCCCCGTGGCGAGCCCAGATAATTGTAACAACGAATGAAAGGCACAAAAAGAGAATGGTTATCGACTATAGCCAAACCATCAATCGATTCACTTACCTCGACGCGTATCCCGTGCCAAAAGTGGATGAACTGGTGCAGGAAATATCTAAATACTCAATGTACAGTACATTTGACCTCAAAAGCGCTTACCACCAGATACCTATCAGGGATGATGAAAAGCAGTACACGGCGTTCGAGGCTGGCGGAAAGCTTTATCAGTTTTGCCGCATTCCTTTTGGAGTGACAAATGGAGTCGCCGCATTTCAAAGGACGATCAACACAATAATTGAGGAGGCAGGGCTACAGGACACGTTCGCTTACGTGGATAACGTTACCATCTGCGGACTTGACTCCATTAGCCACGACCAGAATCTACAGAGATTTCTCAATGCCGCTAAAAAGTACGGTATCACCTTCAACAATGATAAAAGTGCTATTGCGACTAATAAAGTATGCCTCCTAGGCTACGAAATCTCACAAGGGCAATTAAGACCAGACCCCGAAAGATTTCAAGCATTGAGAAACCTACCTCCACCACAAGACATGAAATCACAAAAGCGGGTGATTGGACTACTGTCCTATTATTCTCAATGGATCCCAAATTTCTCCAACAAGATCCATTTATTGGTGAACAACAAAGCCTTTCCCCCCCCTGAACAAGTACAACAAGCTTTTAAACAGCTAAAACACGAACTTGAAAACGCTGCTGTGTCGACGATAGACTACAATCGACCACTAACAGTCGAAACAGATGCCTCTGACATCGCGATTGCCGCCACTCTTAATCAAGACGGCCGTCCTGTCGCCTTCTTTTCAAGAACACTCACTAATAGTGAACGCAGACACTCAGCAGTGGAAAAGGAAGCATACGCTATCGTAGAAGCCCTGAGAAAATGGCAACATTACCTTATCAGTAGACCCTTCACATTGGTTACAGATCAACGCTCAGTGTCTTTTATGTTTGACCAGCAGAACAAGGGCAAGATCAAAAACGAAAAGATTCAAAGATGGCGACTGGAGCTTAGTTGTTTCCAATATGACGTCGTATATCGACCCGGGAAACAAAACGCCGCGGCGGATACCTTTTCAAGGAACCACTTTGCGTCAGCAATGACTGGAGAAGACCTCAAACTGTTACACAGCAACCTCTGTCACCCAGGGGTCACGAGACTCCTCCATTTCGTTCGGACTAAGAACTTACCTTTTTCCTGCGAGGACGTCCGCAAAGTGGTAAACCAATGTAAAACTTGCGCTGAACTGAAGCCTAGATTCTTAAAACAGTTTTCAGGCACCCTCATCAAAGCTACCCAACCATTTCAGAGAGTAAGCATTGATTTTAAGGGGCCACTCCCATCTGCTACTCACAACAAATACTTATTAACAATGGTGGATGAGTACTCACGCTTCCCATTTGCCTACCCATGTCCCGATATGTCCTCATCCACTGTCATAAAGTGTTTAAATCAGCTGTTTTCCTTTGTTGGGATGCCAGAGTACGTCCATTCTGACAGAGGTACGTCCTTTATGTCGAGGGAGGTGCAATCCTTTCTGCACGAGAGGGGAATAGCTACAAGTAGAACAACCGCCTTTAATCCTTCAGGCAACGGACAAATTGAACGACTAAACAAAACACTATGGAACGCTGTTACTTTAGCACTGAAAGACCTCGATCTCCCGATCTCGAGATGGGAGCTTGTCTTGAACCAGGCCCTATACTCGATTAGATCATTACTATCTACGGCAACAAACGAAACTCCACATGAGAGAGTTTTCCGGTTCAACCGGAAATCCTCCTTCGGGATATCTATCCCCACTTGGCTATCTAGCCCAGGTAGAGTGTTGCTGAGAAGAGAGAACCGATCTTCAAAGTATGATCCTCTCACGGAGGAAGTCGAATTGCTGATGTGCAACCCCCAATATGCCGTCGTACGGTTGCCCAGCGGTAAAGAGGAGACGGTCTCTCTAAGACGCTTGGCTCCCACCCCCTCCCCATCCACAACAAGTGAACCTTCGTTCTTCCCTCAGGGTGAGGATAATGAATATCCTCCAAAAACTCAAAACACGGAAGTACCAGTCAACACCCCTACGGTGATACAAGAAAAGAAAGAACCCCTGGTAGGCTCTGAGGACCTCCGAGCGCTTCCTCTTGAAAATACCCCACTTGACGCTCAGGAACTCACTAGTGACTCCCAAACTGTAGAACAGGATAGTCAACCCCGTTACAACTTGAGAGAGAGAAGAACCAGACCGAACTATAGAGTCTAGAGTTGTTCCTTTATTGCACTACTTATGTTCTACATAAACTGGCATTGTTTATCTCTTGCTACTGATACTAGAGTTTACTTTTCACTTATTTACGTACATGTCTACTTACTACACTATTTGTTAATATTTAAAACAGAAACTAGTAATTGTTTATAAGTCATACAACAGATACTGGTTTTTAGGTTTCTTTGCATCACCATTCACTATTGTTTACAAGAGAAATTAATATTTCGACACTATTTATTGATCTATTGTATTACAGGCACAGGCATTCTCTTTTATTTATGCTATTGGCCTACTATATTACTATACTTGCTATTTTAATTCTAGGCGGGGTGAATGTGGTGAAATAGTTGCTATTTGTTTATGTTTGTGTAACGTCGTGAGAATGTGTTCACAACATTGATTTAGTGTGCTACTGTCCAAGTCTCCTTCGTCAGTTCATGTGTCGTTCTAGTTTAATAAAGCCTTGTTTTAGGTTAATCTTCAGTGTTCTTTATTTCTTATTACATACTCAAAACTTTATCTGAAAATTAGTGTTTACCTCCCTTTCTGCTATATAAAACAAAATTAATTAATTAGTACTAAATGATTAACTAATTATTTAATTTTTGGATTGATTCATGTATTGTTGGGAGAAAAAACTTTTTACCAAACAGACAGAGTGAATTGATATAAAAGCTTTGTAAAAAATGGCAATATCTTTTGGCTTTTACATACTGTTATTGTTTATTCTGAGCATGTATGCACCTTATCCAAAAAAAAACAACAACACATTATAATAAAGGGTAATGTGACCTTTCAGACCTTGCAATCTATGTACCAGATGATGTAAAGCTCATTAGTTTTAGTGGCCCATGGTTTAAGAGGGTGTCATGTGGCCAGCAGAATGACTGACCACTTTTACCTATACCAATGTTAGGTATCTATTGAAAAAGTAATTAAGCAAAAATTAATGTGAGGGTTGGCCGTTGCAGTCAGTTATTTAAGCAAATAAGCAAAAAAAACTGGGTAAATAATAATATTGTAAGACAGTCCCCTAAATGAGCACTGAGTATTTCAATCAGGGCTTTGTCTTTAAGACATAGATAAACCAAATAGTCAATGAGTTTTATGAGATTGATGTACTAGTACTAGACAAAAGCTTCTGCCAAGTCACTGAATTTCCTGGCTGACTCAAACAACCCATTCCATGCTCTAATAGCACTAGGAAGTTAGAAGGAGCTTTTGTACAAATTTGTCCTAGCATATAAATATGGAACAAGGAATGCGCCTATATCTTTTTTGTCTTTCTGAGTATTTTTTTTAGGTTTTGTTTTTTTGTATTTGAAGATTGGAAGATTCTAGGTCTACGCTGTAGATTCTATATATATTTAACATAAAGACCTAGATCTAGAATTCACTAAATAAAATTCAAGCTCCCCTCTCTCTGGCAGACCTGCCTACCTAAAAAAAAGTCCCAATGTGTAACACTGATGATCAAAATGTGTATTATTTTGGCACCAGAATGTGTAACACGTGATTGACTATTTTGTCAAATGTAATTATATATATATATATATATATATATATATATATATATATATATATATATATATATATACACACACACATATATACACACTGTGATTACATATGCCCAACCTGCGATCGCAGCGCTGTGTATCAAGGATCGGCCTCTTTAGTCACACAAGAAGTTGCAAAGGGAAAAGATCGTCTCTCGAGGTGTAAAATGCCACAGATATACACACATAACTATGCATTTGTCAAATCAATTATTGTTACTTGATTTTGGAAATAAATATCTTACTAACACCCCACCCAGAACAGAAAAAAACATCATCAGCTGTGTCATGTCCACAGAAAATGCAATGAAAGTTATCAAGTAACAACTTGACTGTCATCCCAAAAACTCAAGACAACCCTTTTTTTGCCAAAGATTTATTAAAGAACTCTGGCTTTTATGACTGAAATAACTTTTACGAACTTTTTCACAGCTGTGTGCAAAATATGTTCATTACAGTAGACCTAGACTCTTGATCTAAGCCACTAAAATTCGCGGAATTTTCACAGCTATGTGCGAATAATCTTAACTGTTTCTTCCATAAATCTAGACTCTAGATCTGAGTCACTAAAATTCGCAGACTTTTCACAGCTGTTTGAGAGTTATCTTCACTGAATTTATTTCTAAATCTAGACTCTATATATCTAAGTCACTGAATTCGCAGACGTTTCACAGCTGTGTGCAAATTATGATTAGATCTAAATCTAGATCAAGTATCATGATCAAGTAGATCTAGTTGAAGTAGATCTGAAGTGAGTGTTACCAATCCTGTGGATCCACTATAAAGTACAAGCTAGATCTAAAATCTAGATCTAGTCCTGTATAATATGACTAGACCTATATATCTAGCTACAATATGGATGGCTGCCTGGTCGTGCGGTTTGCACGCTGGACTGTCGTTCGGACTTATCGATGGTCCCGGGTTCAAACCCTGCCCGCTCCCATCCCCCGCCATCCTGCGGGAGGTTTGGACTAGGAAGTAATTATCTTCAACTCTGAAGGAACATCCGAAATAAGTAAAACATTTTTTACAAACATTTTTTTTTACAATATGGTGTTTTGAATCAATAGCGCTTCGCTATTTTTGATTAAAACGAATACGGGAATCAGGAATTATTTTTGCATAAACTTGACTTTTTTTAAAGCTCCAAAATAATAAATTTCTAATGAACTTTAAAAAGTCATGTTGGTGTAATAGCTAAATGAATGGTATGGCTTAGCGTGACCTCTGTGACCAGTCATAAGCTAGTCTAAAGAGGAGAAAAAAAGGATACGAAATGCGTAACACGACGGGTTAAATTCATTTTTGCGTACTGGCTGTCATTTTTGGGAGATTTTGCGTAACGAAGTGTAGTACGCATTTTGCAAAATGGTAGGCAGGTCTGCTCTTGTTCCATGGACATGGATGTCAACCGATGTTAGGTCAAAACGCCACAAAAAAAAATCATAACTTTCTAACTGTTAAACATTCACATACAACTCATATACTACCCTCAGTTAAACTAGTTAAACTAAGTATTTTAATGATGTACTAAAAAAATGAAAAATTGTTTTTTCAAAGATATTTTTTTTTATTTCACATCCATACAGTACAGACTAGATCTAGAATATTCTAGAATGATAGAATCTATCTAGTCAATTCTAGTCATTTTATTCTAATCATAAAGACAATAAAGTCATAAATCTAGTCAATCTAGTCAAATCTAGTCATACTCACTGGACACTGCCTTAGTGCCTATAGACATAGCCTCATAGCGTAGATAATCTACTAAGATAATCATAATATATAATCTAAATCATAATTTTAAATTTACCTAGACCTCACTCTAGATTCTAGACTTAAGACACTCTAGACACTGGTCTAGTACCACATAGATCTAGTCCTAGAATCTATCTAGATCTATGATAATCTATCATTATTAAATTTTAATAGAAAATAAAATAATAGAATCTACTTCATAAATTTATACTGATCTAGAATTCTACATCTGTAAAGACAACTACATTATATAGAATGACTACTTACAAAATAAATTAATCTGAAAATTTGCGGTTCGGCAAGGTCGAATAAAATAATGAATAGATCTAAACCGTCTAAAGAACAAAATGTCAACAATAACAATGGTCGGATTCGATGGACTCCATTTTGTTAGGTTTATTGATCTATATCATTTGCCAGACTTTTTTCGACAAGAGATAACATTATTTCAGTAACATTATTTTCACATCTGTTTGATTTCGATAATATATATTTAATCCAAAAATGTAAAATTGCTAATTAACGCAAACAAGTCATAATTTGATAACAGACTATACTGAAAACGTAAAAAATTAGCAAAATGTAATTTAAAGCCTATCTGGCAGGATTAAAAAAAACAAACAAAAAACATTGAAGTCGACAATATGTTTGCAAAGCAAATTATCTAATCATTCAAATATTTTCTCATAAATTGATTAGTTGTAGATCTAGATAGACATACATTTGAATGTATCACCCATGATATAAGAGCTTAAAATATGGATTAGAATTTTAAAATGTTTAAGTTTCAGTTAGATCTACAAAATTATGACGGAATTTTATTTAGCTGCTACGAAAAGGGAAAAGCCGCTATTAGTTTTGAAGGTCCATCCGTTTGTCACTTATAAAACTTAAAAATGAAATGCAACGTCTTCTATTTTTTTCTGCTGTAAGCGAACCCTTTTGTTTTAAAAGCTAAATATGGAAACAGTTTTTCCCAAACAATAGAGTCACTAAATTACTTAGCCGTTTGCCTATAGGCCTAGCCTATCCTATATTATACTAGCACAACTATGTATGCATAGTAGGCCTAATAATTTTAAGGAACTAAAATTATAAAACTATAAGTTTTTGTAAATCTAGGCAAGCAACTCAAAAAAGGGGAGTGAAAAATGTGGATGTTTATTTACATAATGAGAATGAATTCTGAATGTAGATGAGATGACAAAGCAAACACACCCAACAGTCTTCAGGTTTTAGGTTCGGCTCTTCCTCATTAACGGCAGCTTCCGGCGCGCCGTTTCCATGTAACTAGTAACTATCCACTATTTGTCTCAAGAAGGTTGTCACTCTGTTATTCAGCAGATAATCAAATAGTCTTTCCCTCATTGAGCAATTTCCCAAATACTGTATAATACAGTAACACTCGCTTCATGATCTTCTCTGTTACAGAACTTCTTAACAGAAACGACCTCGTATCAAAACAGGGCTTACTTTAATAGGCCTACCAGGGCCGGCCTTAGGCCAATTAAATGTTATTTAATCTTGGTTAGGCCAATAATAGAATATGCGCAAGGTTGCGCTCAGATGCTCATCAGTCAGTCTTGATCGTAATACTGTTTTGTTTATCTTCATTCTGGAGAAAAAATGTTTGCAAACGTACGTACTCCCAAACATCGCTAGAATTCTAGTAGCTGCGCAGAATAAGTTTGGAAATTTCTCTCTGGGAAGAAACTGGTAGAAATCTGGAACGCCAACATCAGCGTATTTTTGCTTCAGAACAGTGTCACACTGCAGGTCTAGTAGTTCCATCTGGACTTCCTCTGGAACGTTTTTCACGTCAACTGCAAACGGAGTGGCAACAAGGAAAAACTTATTCGAGAGCAATGAATTGCTGAAAGTGGTGTTCAAAATCTTTCAGTAGTCTGGAGAGGATGTCACCGTAGTCTTTCAGGTGCTGTGGTTCAACCGTTATGCTTTGTAGAAAAGAGAAATGAGCCAGGTTTTCATCTGCCAGCTGAGTGGCCCACAAAGTCAGCTTGCATCTGAATGATTTGATGCGGTCAAACATCACGGTAATCAGCTACTTTGTGCCCTATAGTTGTGAGTTGAGTGCATTGAGATGTTGCGTGATGTCAATAAGAAAAGCAAGATCCGACAAAAACATTAGGTCACTGAGCTTAGGTATGTCTCTGTATTTCATTGCCATGAACAATGCTATTTCCCGTCTCAGTTCAAAAAATATCTGCAGCACTTTTCCACGACTCAACTGACTTCCGTATGATACAGCAACTCTCCGTATTCCGTTTCTAAATCAGCTAGAAATGACACAAACTGTCTGTGGTTGAGACTCCGTGCACGTCTAAAGTTCACCGTCTTCACGACAACATCCATCACGTTTTTCTTGGTGCAGAATTCAGTGTATGGCTGCAAAAGGTCCCGCCAAGCAGAGCTGATTCCGTTTCTCTACCATTAATCCAACAACACCAACCTTCTCTGAACACATTGCTGGTGCACCGTCCGTAGCCACTGAAATAAGTTTTTTCCCACGGTAGCCCACACCTGTCAATACAAGCTTCCAGTTCTTGAAACATGTCGCGTCCAGTCGTCGTTCCTTTCATTGGGTAGTAAGTCCAATAGCTCTTCAATAATGTTCAAGTTTTCGGCGACCCCACGAATGAATACGGCACATTTTGCGGTGTCTGTTACACCAGTAGACTCGTCCACTGCAATGGAATATACTACAGTCTTTTGCAGCGGCAATCTGTTGCTGTTGAACATTTGTCGCTGCCTCAGTGATCCTGCTTGCAACTGTGTTCGCAAACTTATGCCTTCGAAGAGCTTCTTTTTCTCGGGGCAGATAATTTCACACGCCTGTAGCATACACTCTTTTACAAACTGGTCTTCAGTGAATGGTCGTGATGCCTTTGCTATCATCTCGCTAACAACAAAGCTTGCCTTCACGGAATCTTCGCTTGCAGTGTTGATGCGTGCAAAAAAGTTTCTTTGTTTGCTGAAAGATGCTTTCAAGTGATGGACTTTTTCCTCGCGCATTTTGCTGGACAGTCCAGCATACTGTTCTCGATGCAATGATTCATATTGTCTACGTACGTTGTATTCCTTGAGCACAGAGATGCACTGCAAGCAAATCCTACAGCTGAGTTTCTCGCCCACTTGTGTGACAAAAAATATACATTTTCCCACTTCTCCTGGAACAGCCTTTTTTCATCCGCAATCTTTCGCTTTTTTGGTCGACGATGACATTTTTAGGGCTATTACACTACTACAGTGGAGGCGCGGTGGCTGAGCGGTAAAGCGCTTGGCTTCCGAACCGGGGACCGGGGTTCGAATCCTGGTGAAGACTGGGATTTTCAATTTCGGGATCTTCGGGCGCCTCTGAGTCCACCCAACTCCAATGGGTACCTGATATTAGTTAGGGAAAAGTAAAGGCGGTTGGTCGTTGTGCTGGCCACATGACACCCTTGTTAACCGTAGGCCACAGAAACAGATGACCTTTACATCATCTGCCCTATAGACCACAAGGTCTGAAAGGGAAACTTTACTTCTTTACTACACTACTACAGTAAAGTTGAGTAAACAATGAACACTCCCCAGCAACTGATAAACCTGATGACAAAGCAGAAACAAGAATATTATATGTATCTTAATCACCAAACACAACATACATATAGGCCTACACTGTTCTAGCCGCCCACCTGAGCGATGCCCGCCTGACACATGTACCCCGTCCCTCCCCGGCTTATATGTGGTCATTGTAAATGTTATCCAATTTTTTTTTTTAATTCGCGGGCGTGGGCACAGCGCATTTGGTTGGAGTGTGATCGAATACCAGCGATACAGCTTAGAACAATCAAAAGCATAAATAACACGACTTGGACGACTTTTTGCGGCATTCAAATAATTAAAACAGCGATTCCCCATATAACAGCCCGAGGGCCACAACCGGGCCAAGATGCCGAGATATCCGATCCGTAATGCGGTGATATCTGGGCCGTGATGCGGTGAAATACGGCCTGAGGGGCGGTGATATCCGGCCTGTGGTGCGGTGATATCCAGCCCCTCGAAATTTCTGGCCACTGTGCATATCATAGCCACATAGAAACGGTTCCATTGGATTCGACTTTTTTTTTTTCGGTGATACGGTCCATTGGATATATAGGCCTACTCTATTTTCCCGGAATTTAAAGGCGCTGGCGAGCTGACCTACAAATGAAATGAAGATGCTGAATAGTCTTGGGGCCACAACACATAATTTGTTTTACCCCGCACTTAATGGAGAATGTCATAGAGTTACCAGAGTTGTGAAACTGTAGATTGCCGCTGACACTATTAGCCTATAGATACCGTAGCTTATTAGGACAGACAACTTTCTCTAATAAGCTATGCAAACAGACCACTTCTGCTGACAAGATCACAAGCCTTGGTCAAATCGATAGGCCTACAAGCTAAAGGCCTATAGAAGGGCTTTTTAAAAATTATTATTCTGTAGCTACTGCTAAAAGAAAATCATATCTGTTGTAGATCTATCTGCCTTAAATCCACTCTGCGACTCATAATAAACTCGTTCCGACAAGATCTGCAGCCGTTTTAGTAGAAGACCTCCTCCAGCACAAACCATTCCAACAATGCTTAACAGTGAGATACCTCTGTAACTGTTACTTTCAGAGCGGTTGCCCTTGTTTTTATAAATTATAAAATAAAGTTGGTCTATATATCCACAGTAGACCCGATGCAAGGCTTTTAACCTGTCTCGACTTAAAGCCAAAACGAAGAGACGGTGTATCCAGATCAGGGAACTGCTGTTTGCAAGAAGGATTAAAAAGGCTAATTAATGCTTTGCACATTATCAAGAATTTAGTCTCACACTAAGTCTCAACAAGACTGACACAACAACTTCACAGAAGTAAGATAAGATAAGATAATTTTTATTGGCCCAAATCAAATGGAAATTCAGTTTGACTACAATTTGACCTCCTTAGCGTAACTATTGTAGGCCTACTAAGCAATTAAGGCAAATGCCTGCCAGACACGAGGACACGACCCCAAAAAGGAGAACGCCTGGTTATACAATATCTATACATTTTCGACAGATGTGACAGATGTCTCGGACTGTACTATTCTTCTTCTTCTTCTTCTAGCCAGCTTTATTGCTGCTGAGCTGTGAGCTCTTTTGCAGACTGTGCCAAGGAAAAAAAGTGTGCTGTTTTCTTCAGTTGTTCAGCACTGCCGTACAGGGTGTTGGTTATGTTGGGCTGTAGTGGAAGAAGGGTCTGCCTAAGGTGGATTAGGGAGGGGCATTCAAAGAGGATATGGTTTACTGTTTCAAAGGGGTGGGCGCAATGTCTGCAAAGGGGTAGTTGTGTGCCAAGGACTGTACTATATATGACTCCTGTTTCGAAAGACAGTGGATAACTACCCGTGATAAGTATCAGCTCTGAGATCTCACCCTTACCGTGGTACAGGGATCAATTATACTACCAGCAACCTAAATTTTGACATTGAGGTGACAAAAGAATTGCAAAGGCTTCTGCAGCAAAATTTAAGTCACTGATTAACATCTGACTAGATTGACACATGAAGTAACGTCTGTAAGTTATAAGATAAGATAATAGCAAAACTCTCTATGCGTGCTTGGAAAAAGCCAAACTGAACACAGCAACCAAAATGCTAGTCTACAACGACTGTATATTAATCACTATTCTTTATGCTAGCGAGCGCTGGTCAACAACATAGCCATGCATCCAGAACATAAAATTAAAAAGTTTTCACTTGCACTGCCTGCAACACATAATGTGCATCTCCTGGACGGATCAAATCTTCAATCGCAAAGTTATAAAATTGGCCAGTACGCACAGTCTGTATGCTCTTTTGACACAGACAAAAATAAAGTTGGCTGGGACATATCATCCGCATGGATGGAGAAATCCATAGGGACATGCTGAGCTTAAGGAGTAGGCCTACTAGAGGCATCAATGAAAGAAGGCTATTTGAGAGTAAATCGCGCAAGATCGGACGGCATGGAGACAGACTGTGCTTGCTGGTACAAACAATGCCGAAAGCAAAAGGAGTGAAGCGGCCTTAGATAAAAGAATTTTAAAAAGTTAGCCCATCCAAATAGTTCTGAAACAGATACATATGAATTTTGACAAATTTTGCCGCCCCAAATCGGCTTCTTTAGTTATATAAGTTTCTGCCCGGAATCAAGAAGAAGAAAAAAACCACAGTGATTCTTCTGGGCACATCCACTGTCTTTCGAAACATATATAGTACTACATATGTATTCTTTAGTACAGTCCGTGACACATATGTCGAAAATATATAGATATTGTATAACGAGACGTTCTCCTTTTTTGGGGTCATGTCATCTGTCTGACAGGCTTTTGCCTAAATTGCGAAAATTACCGGCGTTTTTGTTCTGGTGTTTATTTCTACATCAGTTGAATGCAATGTGTCATATAATATCTTCTTATTCAAGCATACAAACTCACTCAGAAATATGGCACGTTTTTTTTTTTTTTTTGTCAAGCTCCTGTAAGAATGGGTGTTTGTCAATTCAGAACCGGGGAAACATACCTGATACTGATCTATGAATACTGATTCTCTATGAATTTTTCAGTTGGCAACTTAATCTAGCTAAATCAACTATACAGAAATGCTTGCGTTGGCACCTAAATTAAAAAGTATTGCCACGTAGGGCTACACATGTTATTGTAACAACTAGACTGGGTTAACGGAATACCTAGTTTAGAGTATTTAGACTCTAGACTTGTGAATCTCGTAAAAACAATAAAGACTAAAGTTTAATTGGATCTAGATCTAAGTCTATTTGAGATCAAGAATAGATTCGCTGTGTTTTGGTATGATCGTATGAAATACTATACTTATACTATAACTATTACTATTAGTATTAGACTAGTACTTATTTACTAGATCTAGATGTAGTCTAGATCAACTCTACGATCTAGACTAGAGTCTAGGCGCGGCTAACCCCTAGAGTACTAACTATCTAGATCTAGACTGACTTAGAGTAGTTAGAATCAACTCTAACTTAGAGTCAGACTACTCTACTCAATAACTCACTACTCTAGCTAGTCATTATAATTATATTTATTATAATTTATAGAGTACTAAGACAGACAGACATTCTACTTACTACTACTAGTACTACTCTAGAGTCTAGATCTAACTACAATGACTACATAGTTTAACATACTACATTTAACTACATAGTCATAAGTGATAAGACATAACTTATGATTATGTTATATTATTAATAACATAACGTCATAACCCATAAGTATGATGGTCATAAGGCATGAAAATGATTTACTCAGTAGTCTGTACATGTATGTTTCTTTAAATAATCTTTCTAGAATAAGAATCTAGACTAGATGTGAAAGTGAAGCTTGTATTAACTTGTATTACATGTGTGAAAAATGGAAGATCTCATGAGAATGCAGTGCAGCCTTGGCATGCCAATTTATGATTTAACAAAGAGCTAGATGTCATAAACTAGCCAATGCTGCTAAAAATAATTGGATATCTCTACGAAACATCAGTGAATTAAGAGAAAAATACTATTAACAACTACTAAGAAGAACTCATATATATGACTATAGCCTTCTGAGACGTTTCAGTGTGGAATACAATTGCTAAGTTAATTTAGCCTGTTTAAAAAAAGGACCAGTTGTTGTTTTAATTTATTCAGTTAAAATCTATCTGATCTATAAAGGAACAGTTGTTGTTTTAATTCATCCAGTTAAAATAAAGGACAATTTGTTTTTTTAATTTATCCTGCTAAAATAAAGGACGTTTTGTTGTTTTAATCCAGTTAATAAAGGACTAGATGTTGTTTTAATTTATCCTGTTAAAATAAAGGACAAGTTGTTATTTTAATTAATCCTGTTAAAATAAAGGGCCAGTTGTTGTTTTTTTTTCAGGCTGTTTAAATAAAGAAGTGGCAGGTTGCATCCTTTTAACATTTAAAAGTTTAGCATATCATTCATTTTACAATCCAACAGCTTTAGAAAATTTTCAAATAGTAGTCAACATTATGGTTTGCTTATAAGATTGTAGATGTCAGATTTACAAAGAATTTACCAACTAATCGAATGTGAAGGAATATGAATTGTCCAATTTCTTAAATAAATAAAAATAACAACAGGACATTCCATATCAGATGGGATTCTCAGAGCAACCTATGAAAAAAAAAATCTTTGTATATATATATATATATATATATATACATATATAATATATAATTTTGAGGCTATTATTATTTGTTGGTAGATCAGTTCAACTCTTCCTTGAATATTGTCATGGTCATCCTTAATACATATTTTTCATATATCAGTATTTCTCTAATGAATAAACATAATAAACATGAGTTAATTATTATCAGATCAGCGGATTGCTGAATATCAAGCCTCTCTTATTAATGTCATCACCTGATAGTCCTCTACTACCTGTTTTGTCCCCTATAGCCATCAGGTATAAATGTCTGGTTTTTACTGTGCCCTGAAGCCCCTGCCCTGAATATATCTAACCACACTGTTACAATACTTGACTATCATTATGTACTTTTTTCTTAGAATGTGTCTTATTCCAATGAAAATATTTAATCGGCTGCATGTCGATTTGGCATGTATTCTTTTTACATTAATTTGAGAAACTTAACAAAATATCAAATTATGAAAAGTGTAAGTATTTGATTAATAAAGTGGTCCTCTTGTTAGGACTGTTAATTTGATCTTTCTTCAACATTTCCCTCAGTGACAAAAAAAAAAGCATGCTATGGTCATCCTTGCTATTGCACGTTCAAACATTCTTACCAAACCACATTTAAAACCCAAATCTTTTGGATATTTAGATGACAGGAGTAGTTGAGTAGTCTCATAAGAAGAAGACATGCTAATGCATGAAAGCCTTTTTTTTTTTTTTTTTTTTTTTTTAAGTATGAAAGCCACTGGCTCACTATCTCAAGTGGTGTCACTACCTCACAACCACATGTGACAACCACACATGCATGAAAAGAAATGATTGCCTCACATTCTCAGAGTGGTGTCACTACCTCACAATCTCAAGTGGTGTCACTACCTCACAATCTCAAGTGGTGTTACTACTTCACAACAACCACACATGCAGGAAAAAAAATGATTGCCTCACTGTCTCAGAGTGGTGTCACTAGTTCACAATGTTGGGGATCAGAAATGAGTTCCACTATATCACATTTTCAGACTTAGGCTCAGTAGCATGGATGGAATCTAATCTGCAAGAGTTTTAATCCCTTTGACAGATAATATAATGTCTTATAAATCTTTGGACATAGATAGGTGCCAGGTCATGTGGTATATACTTCAGACTGTGATTTGTATTATTACATTATTATTACAGCTTTTATATAGCGCTACTTTCATGCTTATAGCATGCTCAGAGCGCTTTGGTACAATCTCATTTGTGGACCAGTGGGGGGGGGGGGGAGGGGGTATCTAGGAGTTGGTTTTCCATGCTGCCTTTAGGCGCTCAGTAAACACAACTCTGCCCGAGTCGGGTGTCGAACCTCGAGCCCCCTTCTAGGTAGCCAAGCCAAGTTCAAACACACTTGGCCTCTCGACCACGCTTCCCACAATGGTCCTGACTTTGATCACTGCCTGCTCTTGCAGGAGGTTTATTTGGGTTAGGACATTTTAATCTTCATTTCTGGAGGAATGTCTGAAACATGCAAAACATCAACCAACAATGTGTGGTCTGGGATAGAATCTATCCATTTTGAATACTAAGCTTCTGTAGCCTGCTCGGGTGTACTGTAGTTATAATCTTGCCTACAATGCTAAGGAGAGATTCACAGATTCACCTGTAGATTTTGAAGTTATGTCTGACATTTTAATTCTACCATAAATGTATATTGGCATTTCTAAAAATGAAGGTGTGGTGGTCAGGTGGTTAAACCCATAGCTTCTGAACTTAGGGCTCTGAAGTTTAAATCCTAGCGGGAATCTTAGGACACCCAACTCTAATGGTTACCCGACATTTGGGGAAAGAATAGGTGGTTGATCTTTTTTTTTTTTGGGGCCATATAACACCCTTGCTAACTATTGGCCATAGAAATAGATGAGCTGCCCCCGTGGATCACAAGGTCTGAAAGGGAAGGATCTCTTAAGCTATTGGGTTCTGGATGCTTTTCCAGAAATAACAGGTTCAGTAAGTGAATATACGAGACACTACTGCTGCCCTATATTTTTTGTTTCTTTTTTTTTTCTTTAAAAAAAATATTAAAAGGCTGGTTATAAGTATTTTACTAATAATTACTAGCTTAACTATCTACTTCAATTTGACCATAATATTACACCTCTGATATTTCTAATATTTGTTTTAGTGAAATGACAACAAGAAGTGGGAAAGTATTCAATGACGGCAAGGCTGATATCAATATGAATTCACCTGGAAAGAATGGCAGGGCTGAAAAATCAGACAGAATATTTTATATAGTGTTTGCCTCCCTTGTTTTGGATCTTTTGGCATTCACAGTTATCCTCCCCTTACTGCCAGGATTGTTGGACCATTATAGTCAAAATGATTCAGTAAGTTAATGAGTTATAGTTTTTAGAACTTGAGACAAAGTATTCTACACATCCAGTGACACGTTCTTTCAACTTTTGTTTTAAAACTCCTTTTAAAATTAGAAAATATGTAATTTAAGGAATGTACACAAATCTTCCATGTGGATGAATGTGCTTGTGTATAATTAATATCTCCCAATCAAACAACTCACCTGTTGGCTACATTACTTACTGAAATCCACACAGTTTCAGTGATCACTTGAGATTCAATGTTTAATACTTTAATCTCAACCCACAGAAAAACAATTGACATCCTAGTGTTGAGTCAAATGATAAATCCCTAGGAATAAATCCATTTAGCCTGGATGAATGTTAAACTTATAGAACATTAGTCAATATAACTAAAAGAATGGAACTCAACTGATAGAAACTTTGACCTTGATATACTCACTGACTCTCTTTTATAGTATAAAAAAAAAAAGACTTTTCTAGAAGTTGCAGTAACTTCTGAACCTCTGTTAAATAGAATAATTAAACTGATTGAGCATAAATAGTAGGTTAGTAAATAATAACCATTGATTGGGAATGTGGCCGTTTGGTTGAGAGCCTAACTGACCAAATGCATAGACAATATTTTTTAATATAAAGAAAACTTTATGTTAATTTGTTTTATTATATAATAGAAACATTTCTTTTTGTTCTTTGTTAACAGTCAGGATTGTACAATGTTTTAAAAAATAGTGTTTCTGGCTTCCGCTCTCTTGTTGGTGCCCCTGACAATGCCAGGTGGAATTCTGTTTTATTTGGAGGTAAGGGAAACCGAGTGAATAAATGACAAAAAATTCTCAATATTTGTTATATCTTAACATTTTATCAGCTTTTGTGTCAACACATTCCTAAAAAATTTTATGTAGCTACAATATTTTGTAAAAGAAGATATGTATTAAAATTTTTTTTCCTCAGGTGTAATCGGTTCATTGTTTTCCTTGCTCCAGTTTTTAACGTCACCAATAATTGGGGCTGCTTCTGATGTCTATGGAAGAAGGCCATTGATGATTTTATGCATGGTAATGGAGGATTCATTGAATTAATAATATTCATTATGTTTTAAACCAAAAAACAGTCTAAGTAACATACTTTATGACAATTATTTAGAAATTCAATTAGCACAATTCATATATCACATTCACATGTTTCAACTCAATGCTTTACTATATGGACAAAATATGTGTGCGTTTGTAGTTGTAAAAATTGCAATAGAATAATTTTTTTCCACCCTTATTTTTCTTTCAGATTGGAATAGCCACTTCCTATCTGATATGGGCAGTGTCCAACAGTTTTCTTACTTTTGTTATTGCAAGAATTGTGGGAGGAATCAGCAAAGGTAATGTCAGTCTCAGCACTGCCATCGTAACAGATGTATCTTCCCCACAAAAACGTGGAAAAGGCATGGTAAGAAGTGTATTAGTTTCTTTGTATGTCTATTCAAATCTAACCATGAACTTCAACAATTTTATTTTAAACATCCATGTTTTAAAAGAATGTTTTTTTTAGTTTTGTTCACTTACAATATTTAATGTTCTCAAAAATACAGCTTTATTCTAATCCAGTAGCTGAAAAAATATATGCTCACTTTCAACAATAAAAATTCACTATTTGAAAATTATTTTTCTTTTACATTCTAAAATGTCAAAATTGTGCCAGAAATGGTTTTCATTTTATTGTCTGTTTTTTTTTTCTTGAAAGTCTTTTAATAAAATTTCTAAGACTAGCTTAAAATTAGTACACAATTTTAGTCTAAGTAATATGGATGTTAAACGTATGTGCTTGTTTTTTTTTACATAGGCCTTAATTGGTGTGGCTTTTTCTATCGGCTTTGTGTTTGGACCCAGCATTGGCGCTGGTATTTCCATTTTAACTAAAGCAGATGATGCCGCTGTTGCCTACATGATACCTGCATTATTCTCCTTGACCTTGGCTCTCGCTGACCTTATTTTCATCTATGTCTTCTTAGAGGAAACATTACCCACAAATAAAAGAGTATGTAGTCGTCTATTTGTTATGCTCAGTTGGAGGACCCTTTTTGTTCCCCACATTACTGGCTGTTTAAAACTAAATAAATACATATTTTAATTATCCAGAAAAAAAAATTTGTGATGAGATTTATTGTCATTGGGCAAAATAATTTACACTTTGTTTCAAATAAATTTAATTTTTTGTTAAGCATCCCAATAGGCTAATTTTTTAAAATTATTTTCCAGCTGCAATCTAAAAATGTTTTGAGCCATGCCATAGAGTACATCAATCCAGTTTCACTTTTTAAGTTTTCATCTGTGAAAAAGTTGTCTGCTACAGGTAAATGTTTGTTTGTAAAATGTTGTACATGTTTCAGATGTTCCTTTAGAGTTGAAGATAATTATTTCCTAGTCCAAACCTCCCGCAGGACGACGGGGGATGGGAGCGGGCAGGGTTTGAATCCTGGAACATCGATAAATCTGAACGACAGTCCAGCGCGCAAACCGTACGACCAATAAGTAGGCTAAAAGATATGATACAAATTTAGAAACTTTAAAATCTGTTTGGCTGTAGGGATGGGTGTTTGGATGGTTAAATGAAAATTGCCAATGTGAAGGTTGCAGGTTTGAATTTTAGAGAAATTTTGTTCAACCAGCTCTAAATGGGTGCTAGGCCTCACCTAGAGATACTAAAGCTGATTAAACACAACACTATTGTTAATCTCAGACTTAGAAACATAAAATTAACATCCTCTGCCCAACAGACCACTAGATCTCTTAGGAGACAAAAAAAAATATGCATATGAAATAATATTGCGCCAAGTAGCCATGACCTTGCTAGCACAAAGCTGTTTATCTGTTACTTTCTTGAAGATGAAGTAGCATACTATTTCATCTTGAGCGATTAGGTTTATGTTGTTGTTAGTTGTTGAACAGGGTATACATAAACCTGTTTCAGTTTCTACTCCTACAAAACATGAAGTCATTTCTATTTATTCATTATTGTGTTCATCATTATTTTATCTGTAAATACATAATTCTAAATATCTATATTCATGTAATTTATGTATTAGGGATTCGTGTCCTGCAGCCTTTATCTTCTTCCAGGTACTTTCCAGTATGCCAGTGAGGGCTAAATGGCGATTGAGTTGATATTTATAGCGCTTGCTGTGGAGCACCTTTGTTATATCGTTCTCCTTTAATAATAATAATAATAATAATAATAATCTTTATTATCCATAAGGAAATTTGTCTTACAATTTGTGCATTACACTAAACAAAAAACATTATAGCTATAAGAAACCAAAAAAGATTACCTCTAGCATGCAGTTGTCATCCATGCGGGAAAAATGTCAGACATGTCAAGTCGAATGGTAATTAAATAGACCGCCAGCAGACAATGGCTTTGTCTGCACAAGATGCGGAAAAATATGCTGATCCCAACAGAGCTTTTGGACCACTCTGGGCTTCTGCATAGTCATGTGAAACACTGCACTCATCCATAATCTTCGGAATTGAAGACATTGTGATTTGTTATTATATGTAAGGGAATGAAGCAACCACAAAAAAAGGTACAGACCTTCATCAACAGATGTCTGAGAAATATCTTATATTCATTATATAATAGGAATTGAGGAGGTGGGCTAACAATACAAGTTTAGTCAACTCTTACTTAATCTTATTTAGTGTTTGTGTCTATTGGCTGATGTTAGACATGTGCTGTGTTAACAAAGATGTTTGGTTTCTAGTTACATGACTTAACTTACACGTTTCCATTCTATTTTGTTGTTCAGAATCCAGTAAAGTCCAGAGTCTAGGTGCTATTTACTTTATTTATCTCTTCATCTATTCTGGTCTGGAGTTTACTCTCCCCTTTCTCATGCATGATCGCTTCAGTTATACCAGGTAAGCAGAGGATCACAGTAGGTATCTGTTTTTTTTCTTCTATCCATTAAACTAAGTCAACTATTGAAGCCAGCCTGTTTTTTTTTGTTTTTTTTGTTTTTTTTTACACCTTGAAGAATATTTCAATAGCATAAGAACCATTCTAAATAATGTATTTGCTATAATATTAGACGTGGAGTAAATTTAGAATCTAATTATTGATGCGCACTAACTTTCAATACTTGGTTTATCTCCAGTGTTCAACAAGGCAGGATGTTTTTTTTTCTTGGATTTGTCATGGCTTTGGTGCAAGGTATTTCTTTTCACCCATTTTTTTCTTTAGTAAAAACATGTAATAACCAAATTTATTATTTTCAAGACTGAAACAAAAATGTAATAAAATTGTGCCTTATGATTAAGCCTGATTGGCTGTATTAAACGGAAATATTATTTCATAATCCAAACCTTTGTTTCTGTGCAGGTGGATATACCCGTAGAATCTCACCTGGCAAGGAATCTAAAATAGCATCTCATGTAAGCCTCGTAAAAATATGTTTAAAAAAATTTACAACTTCAAAAAAAGTGTCTAACCATCATTATTGAAAGAGATAATCATAAAGAAAAAATGATTCCAAAATAGACTAATAATTTATGATTGAATTTTCCTACAGGGTATATTGATATTGATGCCATCATTTGTCATGATGGCTTACGCTTCATCGACTTGGTTTATGTACTTAGCTCTGACATTATTTTCATTTGGTGAGTTTTACAGCTCTGATCTCAATGCACATAAATATATTTATAGTTTTTGGTAGTTAATAATAATTTAATTTAAAAAGCACTGTTAACAAACATAATGTAGGCTCAAGGTGCTATAACGACAGACAAATTGTAAGACAAATTTCCTTATGGATAATAAAGATTATTATTATTATTATTATTAAACACATGCATAAAAATGACAAAATAATCTAAAAAAAAAAGATATGAACAAAAAAGTCTTAATATTCTTCTTGCATGTGGTGAAGCATGTTGTTTTTCTGAGATCAATTTTTGAAGTAAGTTCCTATCCTTTGTTCCATGCACTGAAAAAGCCTGAAAACCTTAACTTTTGAGGGAGAAATGTGGTACAACTAGAAGCGTTGAGTCCATGGAGGGATAAGCTCACTATTTTGTTGTAGATGCACTGATGATGAAGTGTGGCTGTCTTGTATTCACTGGAAGCCAACGAAGTGTACGCAGGAGAGCAGTAACAGAATCATGTCTAGTTTTTCTTAGGGCTATTCCTGGAGCATTGTTCTTAATTTTCTGCAGCTTAGTGATATTGTCATTGGGTGCTCCTGCTAGCATGGCATTGCAATAGTCGCACAGATAAGCTATAAGCAAATTCATCCAATGATTCCAATACACAATAAATACACAACAATACACTCAAAAATATAAAATGGAAGCAAAAATTGAGACTTCTGATGTTTTCATTTCTTACAGCCTCGGCCACCGTTGTCCCATGTTTGACCACACTCGTCTCTACTTACGGGGGAGACAATGAAAAGGGCACCATCATGGGCATCTTTAGGTCTCTGGGGGCTTTAGCCAGAGCTTTTGGACCATTCTGGGCTTCTGCTGGTAAATTCTATTTATAAAACATTTTGTCTTAAATAGCATTTCTAGATAATTATGAAATATTTTAACAAAACATTTTCTTTTACTAGCAATTTTTCAAGATAAAATTTAATAACTAATTATTCTACTTCATACAATCTTGTTTTTCTTCTTCAGTCTATTGGAGTTTTGGTCCAAATGCCTGCTATATTCAAGGGGCTTTGATCCTTCTTCTGCCCATGTACCAGATTTATAAGCAAGTGAAGGCCGAAACTAAAAGATCTACATTTATGTGAATGTGTTGCCTGTATGGCACATTGAATAATGTTGTTGGGTGAATGAACTCTTGTTATCATCTATGCAAACTGTTACTATCTACTTGTTGAATTGATTCATTCATTATATTTGTATAACTTCCCATGTATGTAGATATTTTCTCCAATTATTTTATGCAATTATGTCAAACCAAAACTAATTATTTTTAGACATTTTTTTTTCTGGTAATCAAAAAAAATATTTTATTTTGTTTTGAAGTACACTAGTCATTGATCTTTTTTTTTTTTTAACTTTACAGGATAAATGATTTTCTTGTATCTTTTCAGAATATCTTCTTTGATTTGTTGTTATTGTCTAATGCATGTTGAAACCACAATATATACCCTTTATTTTTCTCTGACATTTATACACATTTTGTTTTTCTCGAAGTTTACAAAAATGTTTTTTCTTTACAATTGTTTCTCAAATACTTTGTTTCAGCCATTGAATATTTTGTTTTTGATTCATGTAATGTTGTTTTAGAACATTTTTCTGTGATGATGTCAGCCTTGAGTTTGATGAGGTGATAGCTTAGAGTTTCATGACTAATTCTTCCAATGTGATGCTTGGAAATTTTTTTTTTTTTTTTGAGTTCTAAGTACAGTAAAGCAGCGGCTAAGTTGTTGTGTCATAAAGTCCTTTTTTTTTCTCTCTTGTTTTATAATGGAGCATCTATTTACGAAGAACACTCTGGACTTTAGTGCCAGTCTGCTGTGTTTTAACAAGAACACTCAGGACTTTATGCCAGTCTGTTGTGTTTCAAAGTTTCAATAATGTACAGTAATTCTAGGTGCCTTTTATGTCTTAGTTCATTATAGAGTCAATTTTGTGGGATTATTGCAAGTTTTATAAGTATTTAGAATGTCTTCTAAATTGTCTGTATTAATCCAATCATGTCTGGGTTAGTGATTGGTAGTTTTTCTGTTTAACAAAATCTGTCATTCTATAAAATAAGCGCCTAGCCTTTCAAGGTTTTTATTAAATTCATATTCTTCTGTAAGTTTTGGTAGAAGTAGACGTAAGACACCCTGCAAATCTCACTTCTCTGAATAATAAACTGACTTGCTTTCCCTGAATGTGCTGTTTAACCTCAGAGTTTGTTTTTTTTTCCAGATCTAGTAAGTCAGTACTATGAAGCATCTTTAATTATTGGTAAGCATTGTGCTTATTTTGTATAGCGGACTGTTCTTTCTCGTGATACAGAAGTATCTACTATAGCTGTGCAGAAGACTTGAAATTTAATCAAGTGAGTTTTATAAGTTCTCTAGAATGTTCTTTCTGACTGCATCTACCCTTTCTTTGATGAGCCATCTTGGTATTCAGTGTTCTTAAATTTACCAGTGAGATATTATGAGATTCTCAACATATCCAACTCTATGGGTAGTGTACACAGACTAGAAGGTCACCACCTCTCAAACAGAAAGATGACACATTCGAATACAACCAGAAATGTAGGTATTTAGAACTCAAATTGTCTTCAAACTTTGAGCTGAAGCATTACTAAACTCTTTGCACAAAAGTTGACAGGGTCCTTCAATAAACTTGTCCTTGCACCAGACAGTTTCTATTTGAATCACGTTGATGGTTTTAAAAGATTACAGAGTGTTGACATTAACATGGAGTAGCAAAGTGTTGTTCTGTATGTCAAGTGTGAAGCTACACACAATAGTATAGAAATGACTTTAATGCATGCAATACAGGACGATATTCTATACGAAACACAATGTGACATCTGTTCTTTTTTTATTTTTAATTGTGCAAGTGCTTTTCGATGTTGCAAAAAAAGTTTTTAGGGATCAATTTTTTTTTCGCTTTGTTTGACATGATTATTTGCTGATATCGAACAGTGTAGAAAGAAGTCGGGTTTAGGTAATTTAGTGGAGTGTTTTATAGAGTTGAAATTAGGTTCTTTATTAAAGTTAACTTGCACATCATTTAGTACAGCTGCTTTGTTTACCAACAATTATTTTCTTATAAAATGTTGTTTTTTTTTTAAAACAACAACATTCATTTAGAAATACATTGTTAATTGTGCATGAAATAGATGAAAGATAATAGAAATGACTTGGAGACATTTAATACTTAATATCTTGACATATCTACATTGTTACAAATGGATGCTTTGTGATAGAGTTGTCTTTTTGAATGACAAGTTAGGTGACTCAGCATTACAAATTGATGCTTTGTGACAGAGTTTTCTTTTTGAATGACAAGTTAGGTGACTCAGCATTACAAATTGATGCTTTGTGATAGAGTTGTCTTTTTGAATGACAAGTTAGGTGACTCAGCACATTGACATGAGAGTAATTACAAACATCAAGAATAAATGAAGTGGACATTGGTTTCTTCTCGTATTGCTTCATGAGTTTTGTAACTCAAGTTATTTATTCATTTCTTAACTCTTTCTCTCCTAACCGACGATACAAACGTTGACTCCATCAGAATGTGGTAAATAATTACGGAGAGAAAGAGTTAAATGAACTTGTGACAATTTGAAATTTCTTAAAAGACATTAAACTCTTCATTGCTCTGGCAGATTTAGCTACACGCATACACTCTTTGACTTATACAAGTTTAATTGTACCCATGTCAGTAATATCTATATTTATTTTGTACAAATTTCTTTTCATCCTTTCCATTGATGAAAGTTGAACTCGTGTAGTCTTTTCTTGTCATTTCATGTATAGTTATCCTTATAGTGCCAACGAATATTCTTGTTTTCTTTTTTACTTAGCTTGTATTTTGTGGAAACATCTATTTGTTTGGTTTCCATTCTTTTGTGAAATGAAAGCTGTAAATCAAAGTTTGTGGATTTTGTATTGTTATGCTTATGTTTTATTAATAACAAAACATATCGAGTGTTTTAAAAAAAACAAATTCTTGTTGAAATATTTTTGTAAAACAACTTTATTACTTCTGTGCTCTAATCTTGTACACATTGTGATTCAAAGCATTAATTTTTTTTTTTAAATCTTAGATGGCTTTTACATTTGGGGAAGCACCTGTTTTCCCATTCAGAACCTTGTACTTCAGGTTACTCTTGCTTATATCTAGGTCTCTCACAGCTATCTGGGAGTCTTGTCCAATATAAACATTTAATTTTTTTACATTTCAAAAGTCGTAAAGTTACAAATATTAGTTAACAAAGAGCAGCAAGTATATTGCTCATTATTTTATTTTGATGGTAAAACATTAGAAATAAAAAAGTGTTGTTTTTTTTTCCCTTAATTCTTTTGTAGTGCATTGTTCTATAGATTTTAATAATAGTGATAAGCAATTTTTAGCAACAATTTTCTATGTTTAAATTGACAAGTATTTTTATATTACCAGTCTGTATAGTTGATGTGTTGTTGACATCAAGTTCAACTAACCTTATCTAAAGTCTCAAACTAATGACACAAATATTCTGACATTTTATATAAACTCAAATATTTATTTCTTATCATAGTTGAAGAGCATAATGTGAACACACTGGTTGTGCATTCCCTTGACCCACAGGTCAATATGTTGTTATGATTTGTTGTTGTTGTTGATTTATAGCTCTTTATTTAGTTTTCATTCATTTTTAGCATTTATTTGATCAAAGTAGACCTGTTCTTTAGTTAATATGTTAATTATGTTGTCTTTTTTTGTTATTTGATCTATTTTTTGGCTTAAAATTGATTTTATTCATATGTTTAGTTTGGTTTATGAATGACATAATTAGTTAAGCCAGTTCTATTAATTTAATTTTTCGTAAAAATGAAAAATACCAAATACACGTTTTTTTTTTTGCTTTACAATTTAGGAATACCATCTTAGTGTATAGCAAAGCACAGTTGTGTTATATAACAGACTCTGCTTGACTGTGTGCTGTGTCTGTTGTCTTTATATTCTGGGCTTAAACCCAACCTGCCAACATCTTAGTGTATAGCAAAGTGCATTTGCGTTATATGACATACTCTGCCTGATCATGTGCTATCTTATCTTATATAATACAGACGTTACTTCAGAAAAGAAGATATGCTTTATCTGTCCTCTTGGTGTCCCGGGTTCAATCCCAGCATGCCTACATTCCCCTTCCCTCGCCCTGTGGGAAGCTTAGGTTAGGATGGAATCATCTCCAATTCTGAAAGAGTATCCAAAACCAAAAAAGAAAAGATCATTAAAATGAACGAGTTTAGTGTAAAGAATTTTTTTTGTTGTTGTATGTTTTAACTTTAATGATCTCATTTTATCTTTTGACTAGAAAATGGAAGGAGTAGTTTTTTAGTTTGAAATTTATTCTTTATAAACACTTCTCTTGGTCTAAACACAGCCAAATATATAAACTATGTACGTGTACAGTTGTGTCCCCTTGTTTAATATGGCATTAGTAAACTTAGAATGTCAGATTGTCATGTTGATTAGTGTTTGATTCCAAAACCTGGATCTTTCAGCCTACTCGGATCTTTCAGATTCTTGAGAACTATTTTATTCCTCCTTGTGACGGGTAGTGTTAGCTATTTATTTGCCATTTGACAACACAAAAATTAATTTATTTTCCATTTTGACTACACAAAAAAATTTATTTATTTTCCATTTTGAATACACAAAAATTAATCTATTTTCCATTTTGACTACACAAAAATTAATTTATTTTCCATTTTGACTACACGAAAAAATTTTTTTTCCATTTTGACTACACAAAAATTAATTTATTTTCCATTTTGACTACACAAAAATTAATTTACTTTCCATTTTGACTACACAAAAATTATTGTAACTATCACAATGAGATATTTTTATTTCCTTTTTGTTTCTAATATAAAAGCTTAGTCACTCAAAGAAACAAAGTAAAGCAAAAAAATTGAAATGTCATTATTTTTGGTCACATTTACCAAACATTTGCCTATGTGAATGTAATGAAAGCTTTTTTGTGGTTGTATGTCTTTAGGGAAAGTAAATTAACAGTGAGACGTTAGTCTTTTAAAACATTGATTTGAGATGCCAGTGTTGAAACGTTTTGCTGTATCTTTTTTTTCCCCTTGTGTTTGTTATCCCTCTAGGCAACTTTTGTAAAGTACACATCTTAAGAACACCTGGTCATTGTGCTGGCCACACACTTTCATCTGGCCAGTGAAGTAAAAAAAGAAACAGCTTCCACTCTTTTGATTCGACTATTAATATTTATTTATATAAAACTATACACTATATGTATTAAAAACTTATAAACATTAAAAAAAAATCAACTTCTGTCTTTTTAAAATTGTTTTAAAGGTCACAATAACCTTTAACTATATATATATATATTTTTTAAATTCTAATCAACTTCAAATATTAATTCTATTATTCCCACCACCCCAGCCCCACCTTCCTTGCTTGTTGCATGCACAGTTTCTAAGGTCTCATCGTTTTCTTTCTTTTGTCACCACATTTTGTGTTTTGAAGTTGACCTTATGGCCTTTGACTTGTTGACCAAGTGACCTTTCAGAAATAAAAGTTTTATTAAACGTTTTTTTTTTTCTTGTATTTTTCCTATTTTTATTAAATGTAACAAATACTGTCTTCTGTGTTGTTTTCTGTGTTGTATTCTTGGTGTTTGAGAGTATTTACTTAACGGTTTGATTTTCTTGCAAAGTTACTTAGTTAGATAGAATCATAGACATAAATAAATATAGACTGGAAAAAGGAAATAACTTCATGTAACTTGAAAACATGTATATCTATTGTTGTCGGATTTCCAAATTCTGAAAAGTTGCATGATCTTCAGTCTTAGAGATTAAACAAAATTACACTGCTGTATAATAAAGTACACAAAATTGCAAGTCACAAATTTTCGTTTCATAAAACTCTTTTATCGGCCAGTCTCTCTCTCTCTCTATATAGACATAGATATATATATGTCTATGGATAGAATTTAAAACTTGGATCTTCTGACACTCTTGTTAAAATGCAAACTAAGCAGGGAAAATTAACTAGCAAAACACGAGGGGGGGGGGGGAAACCCAGTTCGCTAAGATCAATGCTCTCTATGCCCACGTAAAAAAAAAACAACTTTTATTTATATACACTTGATTTAAAGTAGTTACGCTGAGGTTGTCACTTGTAGTCAAACTGAATTTCCATTTGATTGGATCAATAAAATTATCTCATCTTTAAGTACCTGTTGACCTAGCCTCGCTCGGTTGAATGATTTGTAAAAGGAAAGTTAATATTGACACGAACTCATTTTGGATACATTTTTGTAGTGTCGAAATGAGCGATGGAGACACCACTTCAATTCCGAAAAAAAAAGTTTGTATTTTCTGTTAGTTCTAAGTATCGCTGTACAAGGTAATTGAATAGAAAATATTTTCCCCTATAGGCTAGAAAAAAAAATTGGCCTATTGTTGGCTTGGAAGAAAGTCTTTACAGTGTAACTTCTCAATTGATTTCTTTCAGACATTTAACATAGCAGTTACTGCATGCTATCCAGGAACATTCAAGACCTTTTTTTTTTGCTCAATGTTCATTATGGCTTTAATTTAAGCAAAACTTTTTAGCTACATCTAACGATGCTAAATATATAGGTTACAGTGTATTTTCTGTTAGTTCTAAGTATCGCTGTACAAGGTAATTGAATAGAAAATATTTTCCCCTAAAGGCTAGAAAAAAAATTCGCCTACTGTTGGCTTGGAAGAAAGTCTTTACGGTGTAACTTCTCAATTGATTTCGTTCAGACATTTAACATAGCAGTTACTGCATTCTATCTAGGAACATTGAAGCCCTATTTATTTTTTGCTCAGTTTTCATTACGGCTTTAATTTAAGCAAAACTTTTTAGCTACATCTAACGATGATATATAGGTTACAGAGTAAAGCGTAGACTTTGTAAACAAAGTAAAAGGTTGCACTTTTTCCGGATCTAATGAGATTGGACCATAGCGCTTTGAGCATGTTATAAACATAAAAGTAGCGCTATGTAAAAGTTATAATTATTATTGTAGCCTAATTTTGGTTCTGTTTAAAAAAAAAGCTGCCACTCTTACTAACGCTTATGTAGATTGATTTATTAGGGAAGAAGAAAAAATGAAATAAAATTTGCCCAGGTCTGTTATTTATGGTTATTGTGTTTTGTGTGATTTACACATGACATTGTTTACACTTTAATTGCGGAGAGCCGTGTAGGTTGCTTTTACTTGACATGGGTTATATAGCCTACAATAAGACTACGCGCAAATGTTTTATTAAGGTCCATTGATTCATTAAAACTTACTCATGTTTGCAAATAAATGTTTTAGTGTACTGTTGTAGGTCGAGTGATGTAAGCGGGGTGTCACGTTTTTTTTTTTCGAAACACTGTCATTCATAAAATATGTGTAGCCAAAATTAATTTTACGATAATGAAACATTTTCAAACCAATATAGATACATCTCCTTCATTTTATTTTGCTAAATGAGCTATTAAGAAAATTTAAAAGTCATTTAAGTGTTACTTGTGCTCCATCCAGCTGATATAAATACAAACATACCAGCTGGTGATTTACAAAGCAAACATTAAATCAGCTGATGATTTACATACAAAACTTCGATCAGCTGATTATTTACATAAAAACTTCGATCAGCTGATGATTTATATGCAAACATTCCACCAGCTGGTGATTTACATGCAAACATTCGATCAGCTGATGATTTACATGCAAAAATTCGATCAGCTGATGATTTACATGCAAACATTCAATCAGCTGATGATTTACATGCAAACATTCAATCAGCTGATTATTTACATACATACATTCGATCAGCTGATTATTTACATACAAACATTTGATCAGCTGATGATTTACATGCAAACATTCAATCAGCTGATTATTTACATACAAACATTCGATCAGTTGATGATTTACATGCAAACATTCGATCAGCTGATTATTTACATAAAAACTTCGATCAACTGATTATTTACATAAAAACTTCGATCAGCTGATGATTTATATGCAAACATTCCACCAGCTGGTGATTTACATGCAAACATTCGATCAGCTGATGATTTACATGCAAACATTCGATCAGCTGATTATTTACATAAAAACTTCGATCAACTGATTATTTACATAAAAACTTCGATCAGCTGATGATTTATATGCAAACATTCCACCAGCTGATGATTTACATGCAAACATTCGATCAGCTGATGATTTATATGCAAACATTCCACCAGCTGATGATTTACATGCAAACATTTGATCAGCTGATGATTTACATGCAAACATTCAATCAGCTGATGATTTACATGCAAACATTCGATCAGCTGATTATTTACATAAAAACTTCGATCAGCTGATTATTTACATAAAAACTTCGATCAGCTGATGATTTATATGCAAACATTCCACCAGCTGATGATTTACATGCAAACATTCGATCAGCTGATGATTTACATGCAAACATTCCGCCAACTGGTAATGCAAGCAATCTACCAATTTTCTTCCTTTCTTATAAATTACAGACGTTACTCCAAAAGAGATGACAATAACGTCCCTCGCTTTTCCATGTGTCAATCTAGTCATGCATGTTAAAATCTGCTAAGTTGTTTTTTTCTGACTGATTCAAGCAACCCATTCCATGCTCTATTTAATATCTATTTGGTGTCTTCCAGATGTTGATATACATGCAACCATTCTATAACCCCAAGTTGTTTTTTTTTCATTAGGCTTATACAGTACTAGTAGTGGATCTATGACATATTTTAAAATACGAACTCATCTGCTTTATGGCTTGTTACTTTTAATGAATTTGTTGTTCTCTTTATCTCTATGAATTGTAAGGTTATTATTCTAAACAACTCTATAGCTTATTAAGTTATTATCTTCATTAAAACTTATAGTCTGTTGGACAGTTGGGCACCACACAAGATTTTTCGACCGCCTTTCTCCATTCCTGTCTTTGGCCTTGGATACAACCCTTTTCAATGGCAGGCTAGTCCATTCTTTTTAGTTGTCTTCCCATCGCTTTCTATGCCTGCCTGTTCTTCTTTTTCCTAGTACTGTTCCCTGAAGGAAGGTTCTTTGCGAGCCTCGGAGACCTTGTAATATGGCCATAGAGTTTTAGTTGTTTTTTTTTACAATAGTTAGCAGGTCATCGTGGGGTCTAACCTCTTCTTTTGTGATAGTCTAAAATGTAATACCTCCTTCTGTGAAATCCTTGTACAGTTGCTAGGATCCTCAGTTTTACTGATGCTTGTTAAGGCAATGTGATCAACATATTGGGTGTAAGACAATTTGAATATTCTAAAAATATTAGGCTTGGCAATTTATAAAAAAACTTTTGTAATGTCAAGATACCCAGTAATGTTTAATACAAATGATCTTCATTGAAGTTGTATAGAACTGATAACCAACAAAGATAGAACAAACGAATCGGAGATGTTAGTTTCATTTTATTGGATTATCTATAGATCTAGGTTTACAATATATTTGTCATAGGGTATGTCATGCAGGGCTCAAGTAGAGACTATTACAAACAATAATCTTTTTTTGAAGGTGACAACTGCAAATTTACAAAGACAATAGTCATGATAAGAACATGCATAAAAAAAATTGTGTGTAACCATTTTAAAATATTTCTTATACATCACAGGGAATTGAAAGCTTCTGTTGTGAAGCCAGCTTGTTGTTCCTGGCGTACAATATCAAGCAGGGGGGTAAAGGCTATCACAAGTGGAACAAGTTCAATTGAGCAGGCACTGACATGACAAGTTCAATTGAGCAGGCACTGACATGAGATGCAAGAACATTAGAAATGTCTGTCTGAATAAAACAAACGAAATTATGTTTACAATATCTGTTACAAAGAAAGCAGGTCGTTATGTGTTAGACACAAGAATAGCTTTTGTTTTGTTTTAGACACATCATGACAATGTGCTGTGTGTGTGTACTGACTGTATAGTGACAAGTGTGTTTTTGTGTGTGCACTGACCACAGTGGCCTGTAAATAGAGTCCATTGTTGACATGCTGACTGGACTATTGATAAGATTAAGAATAGTTAAACCGAAGGTCTTAGTGTTTTAAACATGTATACTTGTAACACCAAACAAGAAGCTACAGGCTGCTTTAAAATGTGGCCTTCTTATTTATTCACTTGATGTCTGATGCAGCATTCACTTATTTCTAATATAATTTTTTTTTCTTCAAAGTACTTTACATAGATTACTCATCATTTTATTAACATAAATAAAGGTCAGTGCTTTTCAAACAAGTACCTTTTGGTGAGGATCAGTAAACTGAAATACCACTGTCAATGACTCGTCTATTTTCATCTTAATTCTTGTGAAAAAAAAGCTATTATAATCACTATAATAAAGAAGTACCTAAATGAAGACTGGGATTTTTAATTTTGGGATCTTTGGGCACCTCTGAGTCCACCCAGCTCTAACCTGACATTAGTTGGGGAAAAGTAAAGGTGATTCGTCATTGTGCTGGCCACATGACACCCTCATTAACTGTGGGTCGCAGGAACAGATGATCTTTACATCATCTGCCCTATAAACCACAAGGTCTGAAAGGGGAACTTTACTTTGCTTTTACTACCTAGGTGTATAAATATATAATGATTTAAAAGTGTCATGCCTGATTATCTGATGTTAGATTCTCACTCACGAGAATAATTTTAAACAGGTTAACTTTATTCATGCACAAAAAAATTGTTAATACATTTTCCCTTGTTAAAATGTTTGTAAAATGTTTTACATGTTTCGGATGTTCCTTCAGAGTTTACTTCCTAGTCCAAACCTCCCGCAGGACGACGGGAGATGGGAGCGGGCAGGGTTTGAATCCAGGACCATTGATAAATCCAAATTACAGTCCAGAGCGCAAACCACATGACCAGGCAGCCATCCATGTGTTACGATTATTCCCTCTTACTACTGTGTTAAGTGTGAAACATGTTTTTACTTCATTGACGAAAGGGTCTTGAGATAAACTTAGATGGAAAGACATAGAAGTAGGAAAAACGGAAAGATTGAGACATCGATTTGTGGAACATAAAAGACCACATGACTACCACTAAGCATGGCTTGGAGTACCACCAGTGGTATGATTACCAGTTACCACTTACATGGCATGAAGTACCACCAGTGGTACCACAGTTACCAGTTTGCATGGTTTGAGGTACCACCAGTGGTACAAGTACCAGTTTGAATAGCACTGATATAGGTCAATGTAACCTAAATATGACAGCAAAAGAAACAAAATAGTTTTACAATCTAGACTCAAAAACTAATCACAAACAAATGAATGTCATTTCAATTGTACTTGGCCTATATTTACATCTGGTCTGGTGACAATATTCTGTGTCAAAACAACAAAAAGGGGAGTATAATCTATGTACAACTGTACAGGAATCAGCTCAGCATAAAGTAAACAATGCTGCAAACATAGCACAATAAAAACATACACAAATAAAGCAAAACATTTTCTTTGATAAATAAACAAAACAAGTCCACCATATTTAAATTAAAATTTCACAAAAATTTTTGATGTCCCGGTTGTATAAATGAAACAAATATTAACACTGTTACAATAAGACTATAAGGAAGTGTATTTTGATTGTAGGGGCACATGATCAAATAAAAACATGTGTACACTTAAAGCTCATATAGTTCAGGGTAAAACATTTCTGTACAGCTACAGTGGTGCCGTTTCAAAACAAATTTGACATTTTTTTAATTCCTAAAATGTTTCAATACATTTATTTTAGTGGTGAAACAAAATGGCAATGACATATATAAATTAAAAACAAAAACAATTTTGATATTCCTCTGTATTTGATATGCAAAGTCAATTAATGCTATTCTTTCAATTTTGGTAATAAAAACCTACAATTGTTAACATATATATATATAAAACGTATATCAGTTTTTTTTGTTCACTGTGGCTGTGTATTATCAAAATATCACAATGTTTATCTATTTTGTCTTCCAATGTTGATGTTTTGTCTTCAATGATCTTAGTTTATAAAAAGTATAGACTCACAGATGGTAAACTATGAAAAAAAAAATTCAAATGAATTTATAGTTTTAAATATAAATATTCTTTGTGAAGTATTTATGAGGTTTGTTTCTGGGTTGTTAAAGCTATGAAGATCCCAGTAGGGCGAGAAGGGGAGATAAGCAGTTAAGAAGAAACTCTAAATCTAAGAGAGAAAAAAAAGATCAACTGATGGGCTGAGAAGATTATTTAACCATCTTTAATATCCATGAGGCTATATACCACTGCTGAAATTCAAGGCATGGGATTAAGTTACAACAGCTGTTGTAATCAATACAACAGAATTAAGGAACATTAATACTGGTATTTGAAATTAAAAAGCAATCACTAAGACAAGTGGTGTATAGACAGCCTGTACATAGGTAATAAAATAGAAGTCCAGGTGTGACTCATAAACTCCCTGTTCAAATTTCAGTAATTAAGTTCAAGTCGAGGTCTAACTTATAAACTACCTGTTTACATCTCATTAATAAATTATAAGTCCGGGTCTGACATGTATAAATCTCACTAATAAAATATGAATCTAGGTCTCACTTTACAAATATTTTTCAAACTCTTACTAATCATCTATGTTGTTCTCATTAAGACTTAAACATTTTTCCCAATGATGCACATAATTCATTTGAGACCATATTTGCAGATGTAGTAACTTTCCTTGAATTATTTTGTTACCTGTCAACTTTTTTTGGAAACAAAACATATACTACATAATGGAGCCAACAAGAAAACTTTCAAATAACACTGTTTGTATAAAAACTATTGAAAAAAAAACAACATAAAGAAAAAAATCACAAACTCTTAAATAATGCAGTCTGGTGGTTGTAAAAATAAAACACATTATAGAGAGTAAAGGACATGGCTTACAGTTTCGGAATATTTTGTAAACTCCCGCCTTCCCCCCCCCCCCCCCCCTAAAAAAAAAAAAAAAAAAACCCACAGGAAAACATTTATACAATGACTAGGTGGATGGATCTTCTAAATCTTCCAATGTAACAGAAGTATACAAAAAAGTGTTTAAAAACATAAAGCACACTCACATTATACTTGATGCTGTATTGTTAGTTTTTGTAAAAAAAAAAGATAATACGTGGTAGGTGTTTGTAAACTACAAAGCTTCATTGCTCTGTCCACCAGTGTCTACACATTTTGTGATGATCATAACAAAATAAATCATAGGCCAGTTTCTTACAGTACATAAAAAAGAATAAACATTAAATATTCATATGCTATAAACCAAAAAAAGGTTCAAAAACTAACCGTTAACAGATAATGTATGAATCTGACAAGCTGGAAATCCTATCTGGGGATTAATTCAATGTATACCACCCCATCTGTCAAGTACTATTTCTTTCCCCATGATCAATATCAAACAAAAGAATGTGAACAAACTTTTTACCAGACAGAGTGAGTTGATGTAAACTTGGTAACAAAATAGTTGAATGACATTTATTTTGTCTTAGATTTCCATTTGCTGCCTTGAAGGAATAAACATCATCACCACCAAAAGCTCACCTAGTGCTATCAAATAACTGAAACAGATCTGAATACTTAAGGCAAAAACCAATAGGCAGATGACCCAAAGGCAGACCTTGAGCACGGTGGCTTGATGATGCAGATCTACAACAGCTAAGAGTCAGGGCATGGAGAAGTAAAGCCCAAGATAGATCAGAATGGAAAGATGTGCTAAAGCAGGCCAGGTCCGTCCATGAACTGTAATGCCACTGGGATGGATGAATGGATACCTAAAGGAGCAATGGCTGACATTTACCTAAGACTTGTCTGCTAGTTTGTGCTAGTCTACATCTTAAACATAACAATTCTTGTTTGTTGTGAGGACATTCAACTAAGACTTGACTGTTAGTTTGTGTCTAGATCTTAAAGTACACAACATAACAATTCTTGACTGCTGTGAGGACATTTAACTAAGACTTTTCTTCTATTTTGTGTCTAATCTATCTTATGGTACACAAAATAAAAAATTATTGACTTCAGTGAGGACATTTAACTAAGACTTGACTGCTGTGAGGACATTTAACTAAGACTTGACTGCTAGTTTGTGTCTACATCTTAAAGCACACAACATAACAATTCTTGACTGCTGTGAGGACAGCATGATGTAACACATGGAAATAATGTTGCGAAGTTTAATAGTTTTAACCAGAAAAATCATTTACATTCACTTTTTCAAACCCACAGGGCCCATGAAAACTCTCTATGAAACTCTAAAGAGAGTTCAAGAGAGCAGGCACACCTTAAAACAATGAAGAAAAGACTTGACTAGTTTTTTTTTTTTTTGGCAGTGACAACATTTCATAGCTTGTCAGACAGAATGTCTTTAGGGAGACAATCATCTTAGAATTTTCCGAGAACAAACAATGAACTAAATCAATGGTTTTCAACAATTCAACACTAGCACCTTTAGTGGTGAGTGAAATAGAATAATGTGTTCCAAAAAATAATCAGTTTAGAGTCAAGAATTAAAAGTAGTAAAACAATGAATTGAAACAACATGTTCAATACAATAATAGATTGTGAGAACCATCAGCTACAAAAATTAATTAGAATGATGAGTTAAAAAAAACAACCCAGCTATCACAATGAGTTCATCGAAACTAAACTAATTAGATCTATGAGTTAAGAAAAATGAATTGAAACTAAGTAAAATATCTCTTATTTGATGATTTCTGTTTGAAATAATTCAGTGACTCTTGAAAAAGATTCATTAGTTCTAAACCAAGTTACCAGTGCTGACACTTCTAACAAACGTTTTCATTTACTAGTTCAAACAAGCTTAATTTAATTTTTTTTTCTACAAAATAAAAAAGATTAATGGGTTAAAGCATAAAAAAATTATGGGTTGTTAGTCAATCAATGATGTTAAAATGAAACATTTTTTGTTTACAATCAAATAAATATTTGTACTAACATTTATAGCATATATACACAAATCATTTCAGGAAATGTGTTTAGAGTCAGTCTGGGCTAGAGAGATGTTTGTTTCCTCATCTTCTTTATCTTCCATACCTTTACCTTCTGGTTTCATTGCGTCTGTGTCTTTGTGACTGGAACCATGGTCCTGTTCCTCTGTACTGCCGTAAGCTGAAGTGATGCCGTAAGGTTTCAGGTGATACACTAGATACTCCAGGACGTACATCATGTTTGGTGGCACATAATGAAAGGAGATGGCATAGTCACTGCAACACTCCTGTCCCTGAGACAAATGGTCGGAAATATTTGAGTTTAAACGAGTTCCCAGCAAATTACAATACTACTCTAAGTTTATTTAACAAACTTGTACTTTTATTGATTGGGTTTTTAATCACAGAACTATATATTCAATGCAAATATATGAAATAAAGCCATTTCCTGTTAATTTCCACTGAGAAAATGTTTTGAAAATCCTAGATCGAAATGATTCATTCTGTTGATTTTAATCATCTAATGTACATTTAAATAGATTGATTACCTATATCTTTTCAGATTATGTATCTAAAAATTGCAAAATAATAATTATGAGACGAGAGTGCTCTTATTTTTAATGTTCAATTACTAGATCTAGATCTAAACATTAAATTGGTAAATTATATGTTACATAGGTTAGGTTTGAAAAGAAAACTTTACTTCTCATAATTACTTTACAAAACAATGCCTTGTTTCGGCTTTTTAAAAAGTTTTTCATGACATTTTTTGCAGTGTTTAATGATCTCCATGTACAGTCTAGATATAATATAATATATATAGGTCTGTGGTTTGTACCTATTGACTTTCAGGCAATTTAAATAAGTAGGATGCTAAGAATTACTAAAGTAAGTAAATTTCCCCTCCTTCAGACCTTGCAATCTATGGGGCAGATAATGTCAAGAGAATTAATATGCTTTCACAAAACAAAATTAAAAAAAAAATACACCAAATGTTTACTGCATTGAATTTTCAAAAAATCAATGTTCTAAAGCTGACAATCAAGTCCCACCAAAAACAAATAATCCTTTCAAACTTTCAGTCCAATTAAAAAAAAAAAAAAAGAACAAACAAATATATTTAACAAGATTAAGATAAACAGCTGTTAACCAAACATGTTATCGGTAATGCTCTTGTACTGGTTGCTCCCAAAGCCTAATCTATGGAGCTTTAAGTAAGATAAAGGTTAATTAAATTTACTGGAAATGCAAAGAGAATGCAAATATTTCTAAATGTTCTGTAAAGGAGGAAACACTTAGGAAACCTTGGAGACCTCACAGTTTCATGGGTGTAAACCTTGTTTGGATTTAAAGGAAACATAAAATGTTCACAGTTTCACGGGAACAACCTACAACCAGGAAAAAACAAATAAAGGGGGAAGGGGTGAATTGAAAACAGGTTCTGAGGGAGATTTATCCTGTAGAAAGTCTATTAGATTTTCCAATATGACGAATGTATTGTAATCAGATTTAATGAACCAGTCAGCAGTCACTGCGTTGTTCATGCTTGTATACATGTCAGTATTTGTAATCATGTTTGTTTTCCTACAGTGATCTGTAGGCAGACCTGCCAACCTAAAAAAGTCCAAATGTGTAACACTGATGGTCAAAATGTGTATTTTGGCACCAGAATGTGTAACACTTGCGCGATCAACTATTTTGTCAACTGTAATATATATAAATATGTATGTGTAGGTAATGAACAGTACTGAGTTAATGTGTATTATCTCTAGGTTAAGTCATGCTTCTTTGGAACAAAGCCATTCTCAATAGGTCTTATTTTAGTTTAGTATATTTCAATGTGCTATAAAGAGCAATACAAAAAGAAAATGACTTAACCTTTTACATATAAACTACAACATATTTATATACTTTAATGCTTGTGAGTCTAGGTATCACATTTAAAGACCGCATCAAAAATGAAAAGATTATAGAGACAGTTACTACAGCGATTGGACCCCACGGATGACCTGCTATTGTAAAAAAACGCAATCTTAATCTCTATGGCCATATTACAGGTCTTTGAGGCTTGTAAAGACCTTCCTCCAGGGAACAGTACCAGGAAAAAAGACAAAAGACAGAGAGGAATGGAGAAAGACGGTCGACAAATCTTGACTGGTGCCATAACGGTCCAACATACTAAGGGATAGGTAATGGTGAGGCTTTATATTTACCTGTTTAGCAGGGTAAAAGTTGTATGACCAATACCACATGTCTGGTGGAAGAATGTCGGGAATGAGGTGATGTTCTGGGACGAATGGGTGAAACCGTTCACGTCCAAGTTCATCTCGGCTGTCTCCAGCTTGTACATTTACGCTTTGCAAGCACCTTCCCATTTCAACGTCTTCTGCCCCACCACTGTCAGCGCGACAGTCTTCTTTATGGCCAATCCCTTGGGTCACTAGTCGAACAAGTGACTCCTTGCTGAGAACATACCCAGCCCCACCGCTCATGTAGCCTTGCTGCACAATGGGTTTAAACTTTCGGCCATAGTAAACAGGTTCCGAGGGAGATTTGTCCTGCAAAAAGTATCTTAGGTTTTCCAATACCAGGAATGTATCGTCATCACATTTAATGAACCAATCAGCAGTCTCCAGATATTTGGAATGTATCAACTTGAAGGCTTCTTTGGTTTTGGCCCATAAATTATCTCGACCTTCCTGAAAAAAATAGTTTTATCATACGTCTATAATCAAATGATTTACCATTACTTCTTGTAAAAAAAAAAGTTTTATAATACGTCTATAACCCAATGATTTAATGTTACTTCTTGAAAGAAATAACTTGCAAAATGATATATTCAATCAATAAAAAGAAAATATGAACGATTATTTAATCATTTAATATTTCATTATTAACTTCACCTTTTAAAAAATGTTTTCCTTTAGTATAATTATAGAAAAGGAGAGAAAAAACAACAACAACAAATATTTTCTGACCTGAACATTTAATGCAAGGGCTGGCAGGTCACGATCAGCTCTGGAACTCATAAACAGCAGCACATTACATCTTTTTCCCCATGTGGCTTTCACATGACGGGCTTTGGTGTGAATGTTGTTAGGATTGGTCATTACCCAGCAGAGTACACGCACTTTCTTAAATAGTTGCCGAGCCACTGAATCATTTTCAACTGGAAAGATAAAAGAAAAGATTTAAATAATGCATTTATATTACTATATATTACAAGTCAAGAAGTAAAACTATATTCACTGAAGTGACACTCTTCCAAAAAGATAGGGAGAAAAACATAGTTCCTATTAAAACTGTATGACACGTGAAATAGAGAGATATCCCATAATAGTAATGACCAACATTTAATGAGGATGTTATAACATCAGAGACACATGACAGAGCATCATGGTGTCGCGCTGTGAAAACTGGTGCACACGTTGCTGAGGAAAAAAGAACAACGCTGGCAGAAGAAAAACGCCAGAGAAGAAAAGCAAGGCAAACGACACTAGCTCCAGCTGGAATAACCTGTCCAGTGTGCGGCTGAACATTCCGGGCTCACATAGGTCTCACCAGCCACACGAGAAGGCATAAAACCCCAGTGCAAAGCCCTCAGCCCCCTGGATGGTCATCATCGAACCACAATGGACGAACTATATATATACATAACATCCTTTAATTTCAACTATCAGATATTAGGTAAATATCAAAATCTTGGTGGGTCCTTAGTCCACTGTATATTAGACGATTAGTCATAAATATTTTCCAATTTAAAGACATTTTTAAAAAAAAAACAGGATTCAGGCCCATGAATTGCTACTCGGCAGGTAAGTCCTCAGTCGTAATCACTTCAAATCTATTTGTTAAGTCATCAACTCTAAAGTAGCCATCTAATCATAAGGACCTAGCAACTGAAATGTAACTACTATTATAATGGCGTAAAAAAGGGTTTATATTATAGAATAGATTATGATAATGAATGAAAACAACAATACTCTACATTTATGGCTGTGTGAATGTTCATCATGCCAACTGAGGGAATCATCTGGACCTTCGACAAAATCATTTTCTCCGTGGCTGTGTGGACTGTCCGGAATGTATCCACTGGATGAAAAATGTCTCCTCTGAGTACTTGAGAACTTGACTATATTGGACACTGTTATGCCGATAGCTATACCAATAGCCAATGTTGTCAGGCTAGTTTTGCCAATGTAATGTGATATGGGTGCCATATTTATTTTCTAATTAAAACTGTTGTTGTTGATAATGAATGTGTCTATATCATAGTTTTTTTTAGACCATGTTTGCTGGAGTACTACTTGATTTGGTTGCTGTCACATAATCAGATGCATCCTGTGTTGCAAATTATGATGTTTGGTAACATTATCATCTAGCAAACCAATCTGGCAAAAGGCTGGTATGACATTATTTTTCTGGTCCTTAACAAGAAACCTTAAAAAAAAAAAAAAAAGTTTTTTTTGGCATTCACATTATAAATATTTTATTTTTTTAAATTATCCCTAAAAAATACAGATCTAATAGAGTATGAATTAAAAAAAAACAGTATATATATATATATATATATATATATTTTATATAAAGGGAGACAAGAACATTTGGCAATCATTTTTATATTCATATATTCTCATTCAGCATTATATTATATTTGAAAGAATTCATTGTACCTGGCTACTCTACAAATCCAATATATGTATTATAAGATATAAGAATAATACCATAATATAGTGGTGTCATATATATGTCACTAGAGGAGTAAACACTGGGTGAACCCACCCGGGGGGGGGGGGGGGGCGCAAAATCAGAAGAAATGCACTTTTGCAATAGCAGACAATTGAAAAAAAAAAGGGTCATTGTTACATACGGGAACACGATTATAGTTGATTATACACAATTAATATTTATACATTTTTTTTTTCTGCTACAAATAATTTTGGTTGAAATTCCATCAAAACATTACACCTTGACCATGCTTTAGATAGATATATATCTATCTATATAAATGTTAAATGTTACTTTCAGCTATCAATGTACCAGCTGCTGAGCTGTATCAACTGTATGATATGATAGTATGTACTACTATGGACATGATTGTCATGAACAATGCTTTGAATGAACTTTGATGTAAAGAACTGTTTTCATTGAAGTTATTGAAATGGTGGCCAGGAGACCAACCATTATATTAGTTATTAGACTATATCATACTATATATGCAAAAATATATAATATATAAAATAACGACAGTCTAGGAGTTTAGACTTTAGAGTCTAGACTAGTCTAGAGACATTATATTATAAGCCTTACTAAACTTACTTTTAATAAGCATTCCCAAAATCTCAACATTCAATTAATGATGATGATTAATGTAGAATTTGTAGATCTAGCTAGGTCCAGCTAGGTCTATACCTAAATACTAAAAAAATGTTATGTTATGTGACTTAACTATGCTCATAATGCTGCTATTAGTCTAGTAAATAATAAATACTAAGCTCGCCTCTCTTAACTCAACTCTCTATAAAAAATAAAAATATATTCACGACGTCTACTCGGACTCAGTGACACTGACAGTCACAGTGACAGTCTAGTCGACTCTAGTGAGTAAGTGACCTAGTCTAGATCTAAATTCGGCGATGTAAAGTTTTACCGTTTTGTTTTTATGGTATTTGTTTACCTTTTTAGAATCCATTGATCTAGAGAGATCTTGATCTCTTGGGTCTAGTCCATCTCTTCCTTCAACTTATCAAGATCGAAGTCTTGACGATCTATTGTATATATAGTAGCTTCTTATATTAGGCACAGCTCATCAAATTCTCCTTTTAGAAACACGTCGCTTTTTTTGTTTATAATTAATTTGTTTTTATGTTTGGAGCTAAAAACGATGTTTCAGGACAGTGCATGTCCAATTTAAGATAAGTTCCTGTATTTTTGTTCCGCTTTTCCAAAGCAGATGGCAGTTTTTTAGATTCTCGGTAACCAAGTATGTAAAGCTATTGTTTAAACCTCCCCCGGCAATTCATACCCATATAAGGGATGAAGGCTATATTATGAGCCTGTTTGATCGTAGGCTGGTGGATCTATCAAAATAAGCTTCCAAACATCTTTAGAAAGACATTCCAATCACATTCATACTGTTAGCTGTTAAATAAAATTAAAAAAGGAGGTGTTTCAATGAATAATAATGAATTAAACACATTCTCCTATAGTGCACAAGGCAAAATCGTAATAAGAAATATTATTGGGATTAATAAATCTATGATTTTTTTCAATAAATAAATGTGACCTAGATCGAGATATCTAGAATATATAATTTATGAATGAAAGAAAAAGTGCGGGCTGCTAATTTGAAGCCAGGGACCATGCCCACTGCAGGTGATCACGCCAGGCGAGCGCTGGTGGTGAGGAGTGGTATACACTAAGCGTGTAGTGTCACAACCTATCATACAGGCAGTGGAGGGAAGGGGGAGAGAGTCATGAAAAGAATTATAAGCATCTATGGGAGGGAGGGGATGTAACAAAACGAACATCTAAATTATGAAAAGAAGAGGGTCCTTGGATGGGAATTAAAAGAAAGAACAGAGAATACATGTAGCCTAGTTGAAAATATCATGTTTCTTAGATTATGATAATTAATTTATAGATCTATAATTATATAGATTTATTTCTGTTTCTACACATAGATTATATAGGTAGGCACACATATATATATATATATATATATAGAGAGAGAGAGAGAGAGAAAGAGAGAGAGAGGCAATATACTATAAATACATATTGCAGAAGTGAATCTACTTCTTTTAATACAATCTAAAGAATTTTTAATTAACACAGATATAATTTATTAGCAATAACATAGTGGTGTTTCTTAACGGTGCTCGGTGTGTGCTGAAGGAGAAAGCACAAAAACTGCGTTTATTATAGGAGCATGAAGTGACCTGATTTATTTTAAAATAAAATCTTGACTATGAGTGGTAATTCAAAGAAACACAGCTATTTTTATAGTCCTTTAGTTGCAGAATAAGAATCTGCTTTTAGTTTTTTTGTAAGTTAAACCGTCACCAAATAAAAAAATAAAATAAAAATTTGACCTAGTTCCCGAATACGGTGTGCCTAATATAAGAATCTACTATATATAGATCACTATAGGGTCTATATATAGACTATATACTATAGATTATAGATTCTATCTCTAGTAAGGGAGAAAATGTATTAGAATTACACCCCCTTACTTACTTCGCTACAAGATGGCCGAATGCATAAACAATAAAGTGCCCTTATAATGCCTTATTAAAAGTTATTATATTATATTATTATTATACTTATAGTTAGTAAAACTTTCAGCGATATGCACCAACTGTTAAATATTTAGGAAAATCTTATGATTTAGTCAATAAAGCCCTTATATAGATAGCCAGTATCAATCATGATGATGATAATGACGTGAAATAGGTGATATCACTTTGAACTTTGAGTTTGAGTCTGACGACTTTGTAAACTTTGTTAACTAATAATAATAACTTTGATTGTTGTGTTTTAACTTAAGTCTAAGTTAAGTTTAAATTTAAGATAGGACGTTAAGCTATGTCAAAAATTATAGACTTACCTTCTGCAACTAACTCAGTACTTGTTAACGTGATATGTAAGTATAATAGGCCTAGATTTACTAGATAGTTATAGATCTAGTATACTGTATAGTTATAGTAGATTAGCTTATTAAACTTAAAGATTTAGAATTAGATTCTAGATTTACTGTTCTAACTCTAAGATTTCTAGAAAAGTTACTAAAAGTACACTAACTACTAGTCAAGAGTCTAGTAGGTCTACTCTACTCTACTAGACTCGACTCTATAGTCTAGATCTAGAAGGACTTTAAAAGTTTGTCTAATATTGTAAGTTTGGTATTTCTGAAACAATTTTTCAATTATTTTGGTAAAATTTTGTTATTGTCTTTTTACATCACAACATTTCACCACAAATGTACAGTTGTACTTAATGCGAAGAATTGCACTGTTTACACCCATGCATAATGTTCAGAAACTGTGGAACTAGCTTTCTAGTTACTGCCAGCATCAACCTTTTCTTTCACTTATTTTCAAACAAGAAAATGCTCGTTTCTAGATGTATGTGGACCCAAAAAATGTGAAAGTTAAGCAGCAAAGTTTTATTTAAGTGTGGAAATGTATCTTCTGGCACACATAAAACTCCAGTAAAAGAATTGATTGTTTGTAAAATGTTTTATGTTTTACATGTTTCGGATGTTCCTTCAGAGTTAAAGATAGTTTACTTCCTAGTCCAAACCTCCCGCAGGACGACATGGGATGGGAGCGGGCAGGATTTGAACCCTCGACCATCGATAAATCCGAACGACAGTCCAGCGCGCAAACCTCACGACCAGGCAGCCTTCCATTGGAACTTCTCTTTCAGGTTATGAAAGACACAAAGTTAAAGGCACATTGTGATATTCCTCGTCCCATAGGCTAGGACAAATCTGTAGAAATGCTTCTTCTTCCCTAGTGCAATTAGAGCATGGAATAGGTTGCCTGAGCCAGCCAGGAAAACCAATGACTTGGCAGAATTTAAGTCATTGGTTAACATGCATGACACATAGGACGTAATCACACACCATGACAGAAGTCTAAACTGTAAAGAAGGAATGCTATATAAAATACATAGCTATAACATTGACAAAACTTTATTTTAAAAAAGGCCATTTAGGGAAAAGCCTTATTCTTTGTTGAACATTTTTAAGTAATATTATAGTATTAGCACTGAAAATGTATTCAGTCTAAACCTGTACAGAGATACATGTTTCAATCTTCAATGTCAAGATTTTTGTACACTATATAAATATTTGTTTAAATTATGTTTGTCTCTGTAAACAGAACATGTACCGTGTACAGAAGCTAATCAGTCATTTTACATTATGTAGGCCAATATTACTTTATTTGTAGTATTTTCTGTTTCTGGGATGTGTGACTCCAGATATGACTGATAACAATTTTAATGACTTCAACCAGTATTTTTAAAAATTAGTTTTCACAAAATAATTCAGAATGTCAGTAATTAATGTGTATTTTGCATCTGATGTCCATAAAAGCAAAATTCATTCAAAGCTACAGACTTATGTTTTATATAATTTCCAGATAACCTGGTCTATCCATTGCTTGGTTCCCATGACTGGTAAGTAATAAGTACCATTTCTGGATTTTTATCCATTTTTTTTAAATTCATACAACATGGACTTAAAGGTGAAGGTGAATATATTAAACATCTAATTTCATCAAATTGAGCTAAAATGTTATTTAGTTCAATTTCTTTATATATATATATATATATATATATATATATATATATATATATATATACACACATTTGAATTTTATTTATGCTGGGAGTAAGGAATAGTCCCCCAGGAATTGAAGGATGCCAACATAGTAACAATTTTCAAAAATAAGGGTGACCACTCCAATTGTAACAGTTATAGAGGCATTTCACTTATTAGCTCAGTTGGGAAGGCTTATGCCAGAGTAATACTGAAGCCGCTGCAGATCTTGGCAGAACGAGTTTACCCAGAATATCAGTGTGGCTTTAGGGCCGGCAGATCCACAACAGCTACAGGAAAAAAGCAGAGAACAAAGGCAGTCCCTCTTTATAACTTTTATTGACTTGACCAAGGCGTTTGACCTTGTTAACAGAAAGGAGAGAATTGGCTGTCTAAACAAGCTACGGAAACTAGTGTCAGCTTTTCATGAAAATATGCAGGGCACTGTACAGTTTGACAGTTCCACCTCTGGGCCATTCTCCACCAAGAGCGGAGTAAAACAAGGATGTGTTCTGGCTCCAACACTATTCGGCATCTTCTTTTCAGTTGTACTCACCAGCGCTTTTAAATCCTTGGAAGATGGAGTATATATACACAGTAGATATATATATTTTAATTTTATTTATAAGTATTTTTCAAATTTAAGTTACAAACAGTATCTCTTAAATATATCAAGGTAGATCCAGGAACCTTTCCCAGAATGAAGAATAAAATATGTTGTTGTTTTTTTAGTGTGAAATGTGTGACCCAGGCTGATACAGATGTTTATACAACCGATGTTGTGACCTTCATCTCTGCCTTAGACTTTGAGGTATATTCATGTAGATATAGAATACAGTTTTAAATTTTACATGACCATACATTCTAATTTATTTAGTTTTAATTTCATTGACCATAGAAAGATTTAAATTCGTATAGTGCACGCTTTGTTTTTCTTCCAGTCTGCAAGTTTGGAATTACTTATTGATGCTTTAAAGTCACATAAACAACAGCATAAAAGGGGAGCTAAATCATTGTTATACATGATTACCTCCCTTACAAAGACAGTCTATCTTCTGGAGCAGTGGGTATGTGTTAGCTTTCTACTATATAGCTCTTAAATTTTCCTCGTTCATGACTATATAATGTAATTGTTATGCTGTTTTGTTTTCTTTGATTGAGGAGTAAATCTATGTTTTGATATTAAAGCTTATAAAAGCCTTTTTTTTGTCCTGTTAACACAACAAAAATTAGAAAGGAATAAAGTGCAGAACAAATCAAAGAATAGAAGTTCAAATGCACTTAAATTACTAAAACCAACAAGAATAAGTGCTTCAATTAGAATTACAACATGGTAAAAAACAAATAATTTGTCAAGACAAACTTGCAATTTAAGTTAAACAAATCAACCCAATGAGTGAACAAACAAACCAGTGTTTAATCCCAGAGTTTAACCTTTTTTCCTTTTGATAGTTTTCATTCACGGCTTACTTATACGTAACTTCCCAAAATCCTTGTGATATTGAAAAAAAATTATTATTTTGCCACTCCATTAGGTATTGGAAAATGAGGACAGGATGTAACAATTCAATTCCTTTCCTTACACTGCAAAACGCTGTTGAAATGTGTTTTCTACTCATGAATATGCATAATATTAGAAGCTTTCTCTTTTTGCTTTGTTACTCACTGATACAGATCTGGAAATTATAATTTGTTTTTTTATCTTTAAAAGCATAAGATTGAAAAAAAAAATGTAATTGTGGTTAATGTACTTATGGGGATAATAATATTTTTTTTATAGGGTATTCCCACTAGAGAGTGTGTTGAAATAATTCAGAAGCACATGCTGGAACTCACAAAATCAGTTCAAGTGTTGGCTAGAGATTTATCACTGGACAAAACTTCACAGTGGACGATGCTGAACAGTTGTAGTAGTTCTCATGAGAGGAAGACTCCACTAACTAAGGAAAAAACTAAAGATCAATGTGGTAGCTTATTACATAAACAAGAGTCCATTGGAAAGCAAAGTCTTGTAATTCATAAAGAAGAAGAAAAATTATTTGAGAACCAGATTTTTTCAGTATGTCAAGCCAAATATAAATGTGAACAAGACTCAGAAAATATAAGATTAGAAAACAATAATGAGAGAGACTTGTGGAAGAAATCTGTGCAAAATGAAGATTTGGATTCACAGGAAGTGGACTGGTTCTTTGAAGATGGTCAACAGGAAATGAAATGTCTTCAACTTAGTGACAAGAATTTCCCAAACATCAATGTTGAATCAAATAAAAGTCTTTCATCAAATATACAGAGTTTACATGATTCTACAGAATCATCTGTAGAGACTTGCATAAGTAATGATAGTGTTGATAAACTTGATTTAGTAGATGATCTCATCCCAGTGTTACCTGACGGTAGGGATGCTGCTGTTTCCAGCTGTCATATGGCACAACCTTTATGTCAACAAAGTAATATCAAACCAGTTTCATCCGATCAGTCATCAAATTGTGATAAACCTTTATTTAATGCATCATCACCATCTTTATCATCATTGTCATGCACAGCAAACATATTGAATGACACTTCATTAAAAACTTTCTTGGATGCTAAAGTTGTTAAAGATCACAAGCAGCTGGGATACCATCGCTCTTTGACCTCTCTCAATCAGATGTTGAGCAATCTGGGAAAATCTAGGTTAAAGCTTAATATTGCCAGTAGACATTTGCAAGAGAATTCAGATCTGAAGCATGATATGCAACTCAGTGAGTCTGCCTCACCTGATTCAGCACCTACAAATACCTATCTTACAGGAGAAGTGCAGGTCGTGCCTGAAACTGACCCAAACATGGAAGAAAATATCACTCCACCCTTATGTCTTCAACAAACTGAAAACTTTGTTTTTTCCGAATATCTTCTGTATCTAGATTCCTGTCATGCGGATATTATGGATATTGTCAAGCAAATTTATTTAAATCAAACAATAAATGAAAACTGGTTAGTACATGTTTGACTATTTCTAATATTTTAATTTGAATCTTTTAAAAAGAGAATTCTTCTATTCATTGAATTTAAGACATAAATATATTTTTGTTGCATACAGCTTTAACCCTAACTTAGTGGACTGCTTGCATGTTCCAGTCAGGTTGATGAGATCAAAGAAAACTTTTTTGACTGCAACAACTGCATCGCTATATCAAGGTTTATTAGTAGCTTGTAAATCTGTTGACCCAGCTCTCTTCAACAAAAGAGAACAGAAATACACTCTGGTATGAGAATGACAAACCATTTCATTAATCAAAAATGTTCATTATTTTAGATGCTATTTATAGATTTTCTCATAAAACTTGTTTTTATGTAATTTCATTACTTTGATCATATCTTTATGTTCTCAGTTAATTAATGCTGATCTAACACCAAGTTACCATCACTTAGGGTTCAAGCCAACACTTCAGAGAAAGACCATGGTGACCACTCCTACTGAGGGTACTGCTGTATATAAGGAAATATCATGGGAAAACAAAGTGCTGGACATGGTCAGACAGGTAAATTGTGTAGGCCTAAGTATGGAACAATTTTTATCAGAATTCTTTTAATTTCATGGGAGAGCAATACTGAACAAAGGGTCAATGTCTGGTCTGACAGACGAACATTTTAATTTTAAAATACTGCAGTTGGTTTGAAAATAATCAAATTAACTTGGCATTTAATTTGTATCGTATCTTTGTAATTTGATGAAGCTTAACTTAAAAATTAAAACGTTACTATTGACACAATTAAATGTAAATCATTTAGCATTGTGCATTGATCATAACATGGATGCCTGCCTTCTTATGTGTATGTGCTCTAGACTGTTGTTTTGAAGGTTCAAACCCTGCTGCCATTCCCCTCCTCTGTGCAGGAGGGTTTGGGCTCGGAATGAATAATCTTTAATTAACTCATAAAACAATATAATTGTAACAAAGTGTTTTAATTTATTGTCTTATTCCTATCCCTCTAGTTGAAGGTGACACTAATCCTAGTGAGAGGTCAAGCCAGTGAAACTTTACTCACCATGTGTTCTGAAGTAGGTGTTGCCATTTTGACCCATGTGCCATACAGGACATTGTCAATATTGGCCACTTACCACAATGTTGCCATGTTAACTTACATAGACCAATGTTGCCAGGTAAGTGTTGCACTCTTCAGAAGTCTTTTTCTTTTTTTTTTTTTTTAAATAATGTTTGTTCTTTCTCTAGATAATTTCTTAAAACCATGGTTCTAGATTTGTCCGATTTTCTTAGTTTTCTTTGAGATTACTTCTCTTTGAAATGTGCATTTAGTGCTCTAAAATGACTGACTATTGTTATTGTTATAGCTCAGTGGTGTAGCTAGTTCCCCTAGTCCCCTGCTTGAGGGGAGCCTTCCCACATGAGTGTCTCGGAAATTTATTCATATTAAATATTGTGCCACTGCCATGTAATCATGCTATTCACTTTGTTAAATAAGGTTGTGACCCTGTTGCCTGTATTCCACTATGATCAAAATGCAGGGGCCCCTAAAGAGGCTAAGCCCCCGGGGCCCTCAAATCCCTAGCTACATCAATGTTTTAGCTGTAACATTTAAAGCTTTCATGGCAATGAATTTTATTTTCATATTTACATATATATATTGGAGGGGAGAGGGGGTGAAAAAAAAATTAGTAATTACTGTGAAGAATAAATATTGATGACTTGATTACATTTTGTATTTCAGTCCAATGTTTGTTCACTCAATGTGGCGCCTATGATTGATGCCATGATGGACCAGCACGAAACCAACAGTACACAGAAACAAGAAATATATTTTCATATTTCTAATGTTCCTATGATACAGGTAGCTCATCATTTTTTTTTTTTTTGGTGGGGGGCGGAGCTAGATGTTGAGGAATAGTAAACAACATTTAGTCTCTTAATAATTACCTTGCAAGGTGAGACTTTGTTAATAATGTGTCAGATGTTTGGAGTCATGATTCAAGGTTTTGGATATCAAATTTTCTGCCTTGTAGGCGTTGGATGGCTGCCTGGTCGTGCGGTTTGCATGCTGGACTGTCGTTCGGACTTATTGATAGTCCCGGGTTCAAACCCTGCCCGCTCCCATCCCCCGTCGTCCTGCGGGAGGTTCGGACTAGGAATTAATTATCTTCAACTCTGAAGGAACATCCGAAACATGTAAAACATTTTACAAACAAACAAAAGGTTTCAAAGTAACTCAGTTTTTTGTCAGACAACAATTTATGTTTAAATAGATTGTATGTACTGTGTGCTTCAATAAGTACTCAAAGTAGTGGACATAGATTTCAATGCTTGAGAAAATCTAGACTGCACTGTGAACATAGGGAGTGCTAGCAGTGGCATAGCTAGGGTAGGGGAGGGGTCCGAATTCTTCCTTGCCCCCACTTGAGGGGGGGGGGCCCAAATGAGAGTCCAAAATTTGTATGTACATTAAATATTACGCCATTAGCTCATGTCATGGTCAAATGTCAAAATGCAGGGGCTCTAAAGAGGTCAAGCCCCCTTGGCCCCCAAATCACTAGCTATGCCACTGAGTGCTAGTCAGACAAGCAGATAACAATGATCTCAGTCTGAATGGAAAACATGCTAAATGATAAAAAAGACTGGCCCCTCAAGGACCTTGTCAGCTGCTACTTTCAAATGGGAGAGACTGTTTCTCCAACATAGTGCTCTATAGTTACATCAAAAACGCTCTTTGAAATGAGCTCTAGTCGTTTTCCATTTGAAGGGCACCAGAGACATAGTCTTTGTAATGTTAAATTGTACAACTATATACCATAAGGGCACCAGAGACATTAGGTCTTTGTAATGTTAAATTGTACAACTATATACCATAAGGGCACCAGAGACATTAGGTCTTTGTAATGTTAAATTGTACAACTATATACCATAAGGGCACCAGAGACATTAGGTCTTTGTAATGTTAAATTGTACAACTATATACCATAAGGGCACCAGAAACATTAGGTCTTTGTAATGTTAAATTGTACAACTATATACCATAAGGGCACCAGAAACATTAGGTCTTTGTAATGTTAAATTGTACAACTATATACCATAAGGGCACCAGAGACATTAGGTCTGTGTAATGTTAAATTGTACAACTATATACCTTAACGGTGTTCTATTCCAAACAGACTGTGGCACTTTCCTCTTCGTGCACTATGTCGGCTCAGCTTGTAGAGGAAAGGTTTTGGAAGTGCCTCCATAGTGTTGCCAATGCTGTGTCTGATGGTAGGCTTTTGCCTGGTGCAGGGGAGACAGAGGAGTGGTGTGCAGAAACACTGAGAACAGTCTCAGACACTTTGTGTAAGTACTGGAGAGCTTTGAGTCAAAACTAATATGTGGCCAAGAAGTTGGTTGCTGATCCAATGCCTTGGGGTTTAGTCAGTGGATTGTAATCTTGACATTGTTGGTTAGAGCCTGAATCATTTGGTTAAATTTACTTTGGGGTAAGTTAAGGGATTAAACTGTGATGACCACATAGCACCTGTAGAAATAATTCAACTCAGAAACTAAACTTATTCTGCCCTTTGGACTGTTAAGTGTCTTCTGCCCTATAGACTGCTAAGTCTCTACTGACCTTTAGACAACATGTTAAGTCTCTTCTACCATAATGGCTGCTAAGTCTCTACTGCCCTTCAGACTGTTAAGTCTTTTCTGCCCTATGGGCTGTTAAGTCTTGACCGTCTCATTTAATGGTTGTAATAAAAAAGTTGAAACTATTTTTTTTGTTTAGTAATTGAATTTTTATTTCATCACCACAGTAACCAAATCAAGTCTGGAATCTGTGGTTGTGAATTCTTTGGCTGATGTTTTTATGGATTTTTCCAACCAAGTGAAAAAAAATTCTTTAATGACTTCTGGTTCATCTGGAATATCTGTTTGCAGTCATCCGTCACAAAATACAAACTCTTATGCTTCTTTCCTTAGCTACTCAAAAGACACTGATACAGATAGAGCTAATGGAAAGATACAAAATTGTATACATTCATCCCAGAAAGAATCAGATATCACAAACTATACTACATTAGTTAAGCCTCTGCCACATTCAAAGTATGAGTTAGAAACTCACTCTTCCAGTGGCTGTACAGCAAGACAAAGACAATATGATAATTATCAGGCTAAACTTGCGTCATGGGAGACAGCTGTAGAGGTTGTTTGTATGTTGGTTTGTGTTGGATCTTCAGTATTGACTGGTGTTAGCCATGACTTTGCAGATTTCTGATTCATCTTTTGCTATTATATCTTGATGACGTCAATGCATTTAATAGAAAACAAAAAGCTTGAGTGTGTGTGTTCATGTTTGACATACTGCCACAGTGTTCCAAATTACAGTACCTTTTTTTTTTTTTTAAATGTTACTTTTATTATATGTTAATTTTTATTGTCTGATGTAACAGCACTCTAACATGGTAATTGACTAGAAACTACACCAGTTTCTGACTACTCCTCTAGGTGTCCCTCGGGTTCAGCTGTACATATAAAAACACAATACCTTGGTCATCACAAACACAACACTTGATTAGTTCTCTTAGCATATTTCACACATTGGCCTCTCTCCTTATCTACAACTAACACACTTCTGGTCATTCGCACATACATTCCAACTGACATATATACATAAAAATAGATTTTACACACATTCATCCACGACAGTATTCTTTGTTTTGGTAAGAGCTGAAGTGATCTAAATGTGTACATTTTTTTTGTAAGTATAGCTAAGATAGTCTGGTCTTTGTGTCAGACACAGCCTTCACAGTGTGAATCTTATGAATGCCAGATGACTGCAAGTCTCTCTTGCCTGACATTGTGAGTGTGATCATATGCCAACACATTCCTCCCTTTTTGAGCTTCCTTAACTGAGAAGAAACTTAATGTCTTCTTTAATGCACGAACATGATCTGCTTATTTCAGTTGCTTCTGCTATTAACAGTTAGTCGTTGTTGAATTGTGTATCTAATGTATCTAATATGGTAAGAGTCCAGTACACATGATTTTATGTTGCCCTGCATGTTAGGCCTACTTAGTCATACCAGGCAACCGAAAGATAATAATAAATACTTATAAAAATACAGCTTTATGGCAAGATAATTAGTATTCATAATAAATATAATTAGTGTTCATAATAAATACTTATAAAGATACAGCTTTATGGCAAGAAAATTAGTATTCATGGTTCCTACTATTTTCATTTTTACTTCATTCCTGGACATGAAAATTTGTTAAAATACTAGTTTGTCTAATTTACCAGTACTGTGGAAATATTTATAATTTTCATCTAATCAATTTGTTTAATTCATTTTCCCCCCAGTTTATGTCCAGTAATTTTAATTTGTTTGAGATTGTTAGAGATTTGTTGTGAAGACTGAAACAAAATGTCATATTTTAATCTAGTTTATTTGTGTATAATAAATTGTCATCAATCTACAAGTCAAATAATATCACATAATAGCAATTATGAGCAAAAAAAAATCAGAAAAGCATGAGGGGGGAGAAAGTGGTAAACACAGCGATCATGACCATTCAAAACAAAACAAAACAAAAAAAAGTTCTAGATGTTGATGTGCACAACAGGATGAAAAATATGATGAAAGATATGATGAAAGTGAGCAAATAAGACAAAAAAACAGAATTTGTGTCTTCTCGTAACAGTGGGTAACAGAAAACAAAACATGACTACAAGTTCAACACATATACTGATTATTTGAAATACATAGAATCATAAACAGCTTTAACAAAAAATAAACATTTTTATCTTTCAAAGTTCTTCTTCTCCTATTACAACTATTACAAGATTAGCAATAATACATATAAACTAAAATAACTGTTTCCTTCTGAAACCAAATTTCAGTTTTGTAATGCACTTTGTGCTTCTCTTTTGCACACTTTGTTGGTCCATATATTTTGATGGGGGCTAGACGATAAGCTATTTAAAATAAAAAACTTCATTTCTTCACAAAGTCATTAAAAATAATTTCGTTTCACCTTCAAAAATTAAAGTGGAGTGCTGAAGTTACATTTGTTGTTACTAAGTTATTTTCAATGCAGAAGATTGAGCAAAATGGTTAATGGAAACACTGTCATTAAGTTTGTATCAAGTGTCCAATAGTCCATTCTATGAAACATATTAATAAACAACAATTGGTTTAATAGTTTGGCTGATTCCACCAGTGTTTTATTTTATTATGGACTTACTACATGCTTCAGCAAAGCTCCATCAGTTGTTAATGTGGAAAAATATGTAGGTCACAGCAGGGTTCTTGTAGACTCATAAATATCCTGCACCTCTCAGATTAAAAAATTATACAATACTATTATTTCTACTGATGTAGTATATTGACATAAAAAAATCTAATAATTCATCAATTAAAAAAAACATAGTGGTATACAATAGGAAACTATAAATACATGGTACAATGCTAAAGTGGTCACCTTGAATACACACTGATTAACTCTTTTCTCTCAGTAATTATTTACCACATTCTGGTGGAATCAACATTGGTATTGTCAGTTAGGAGAGACAGAGTTAATCCTGGTCATATTAAATAATAGATATTAGGAAAACACAGAGAACGTGTTTATAAATCACCTTGAGCATTCCTTGGCAGGAGAATGTTGATTACATGGCACATGTGTACACCTCCTCAAAAATGTCAAGATAAATTTCACCTGTTTGCTCTCCCCTTGATTTGATTTCTTTAAACTCTGACATTAATAAGTGCAAAGTGCATACTTTTACATGCATCATCATCTCCATAGATAAACAACAACACAGATGGCTTTTGTTGAGATAATGACTATAAAGTTAACAGCCGCAATAAAATAATGAGAACAAAATGTGTACATTCAAACAGTGGCGCTGCTAGGAAGAGAAGTGGTGGGTGTGGATTGCACTCAGTAACGCCCATCAGAGGGTGACACTAAAGTGGAATAGATTTTTTTTTTCTAAAGCAGACCATGAATGGACATTATCTAGATATTCAAACTTCTAAAAGTTTAATAATAACAATAACTTTTTATTCAGAATGTTTAGGTAAGTGGTAATTAGGGCACCTATTCACTCACACCTTACCCAGCTTCTGCATTCAAATCTTATAAGTTCCTGAGTGAAAATATGAAATCGCTGCTTTTCATTGAAATGTTAATATATAAACATACATATTGTTTCAATTTCTATACAAAAAAATAAGTTCTTGAGTACTTTATTATCTCAGTAAAAACAAATAATATAACAATTTTAAATTAACAAATAAAATGAGCTTTAAAAATAAAAATAATTAATTAATGACACATACAGCAAAAATAAAAAAACACAAAAAAAAAACTTCATAATAATCAATTCAGAACTTACTAAATACTGAATAATTTTACTATCATTGATGGACCCTAAAAAGGTCTGAACAACTTCTGACACCACATTAAAAATATCTCTACAGATAAAAAGAGCATGAAGTATAAAAAAAACACAAAAGATTTGAGCAGTTCTGAGATGTAGAAAGATGGTGGATGAAATCAACATTCAACATTGAAATTTTATGTGAATGACTAAAAAAAAAAAAGAATTACACTGAAGACCAATGTATTCTAGGTTTAATTACATAAACATGTTTTAGGTTTAAAGACATAAATGTGTTCCAGGTTAAAGACATTAATAGGTCATAGGTTAAAAGAAAAAAGAAGTTGCTAATAATAAATAATTTATCATAACATCTCTGGACATTTTTAACTTCTCAAAAGCTGACTGCAAAATTTCTGAAATATGGCAAGAACAGTTTTGTATACATGAAATATGAAGAAAAATAATTTTGAAAGTTTGGTTATTTTTATTTGACAAGAATTAGGAGAAAACAGACATTTAAAAAGACCTTTTTTTTTTTTTTCCCAAAAAAATCTTTGAATTTAGAACAATACAGAGAGAAGGATCAGAATTGTTCTACTTAGTTCTTTATTGAAATGGTCATGTCTCTGACTATCAACCTATACAGAATCTAAACAACAGAATAGTGTAAGACCTTGCGATCTATAGGGCAGATGATGTTAAGGTCTAAATGGGTGTCATGTGGCCAGCACAACGACCATCCACCTTTACTTTCCCAAACTAAAGTCAGGTACCATTAGAGTTGGGTGAACTCAGGGGCACCCTAAAAATCACGAAGCTCAAAGTACCAGTCTCCACTGAGATTCAAACCCAGGACCCCAGGTTCTGAAGCCAAGCGCTTAACCACTCAGCCACCAACCCCCGAGATTATAGCATAGGGATAAATTAAAGAATTTAATTTAAATTAAAGAATTAAAAAAAAATTACCTTCATTTTTTCTCGTAGGCCTACATGTAAGTATTTTCTTCGGCAATTATAATTATTAATTGATTGATCTTGTGATTCTTTGTATCCCTACGCACTACAATTATTTCCCCTGTATAATTCCATGCCATTTTTAGATGAGGCATTTGTCATTAACTAAATTCCAACAGCTCTTTGTGTTAATACATAGAGCATCATTAACATCCGAAGCGTGGTCGAGAGGCTAAGTACGCTTAAATTTGGCTTACCTTTGAAGGGGGCTCGAGGTTCGACACCCGACTCAAGCAGAGTTGTGTTTACTGAGCGCCTAAAGGCAGCACTGATAAACCTTCTCCCAGATACCCCCCCCCCACAAATGAGATTGGACGATAGCTCTCTGAGCATGCTATAAGCAAGAAAGTAGCGCTATATAAAAGCTATAATTATTATTATCACTTAACTATGATAAATTGATCTTGATCTGGTTTCTATAAGGAACTGAAAAAGTTTTGTCTCTATTTAACTACCATGTCTATGTTGTGTTAGAACTGTGTTCCACACACGAGGGGTCTAACAATGACTGAGCACGATGTCTTCATTGAGGGTTCAGCTCACCACAGACCTGCCAGCCTCACAACAAGGGGGTCTGTGGGCTAATTACACCCTATCATTACTAGGCATACAGCTGGTAATGCCTATCATAATTTGAAATAATTATTTCATAATTGGATGTACAGGAGTAGAACATTTCAATCATGACTAACAAGCAAACGAACATGTGTGTGTGTGTGTGTATATATATATATATATATATATATATATATATATATATATATATATATATATATATATATATATATATAATTAAATAGTAATATATTTATTTTGCAATCACTCCCATTTTTCCCTAGTTTCATTTTCTTACATTTTTACTTTGTAAGTAAGCAAAGTTTCCCTTTGCGATATATAGGGAATAGTAAAGGTGGTTGGTCATTGTGCTGGCCTCATGACACCCTCATTAACCGTGGGCCACAGAAACAGATGACCTTTACATCATCTGCCTCATAGATTGCAAAGTCTGAAAGACAGAACTAAATTTTTTTTTTACGCATATATATGTATTAACTTAGTATTGCTTATTAATTTGAGACTTCGACTCTACAAAGTCATTTGTTTTCCTGACTGATTCAGGCAACCCATTCCATGATCTAATGACACTAGGAAAGATAGAGAACTTATATGAATTTGTCCTAGCATATGTGATAAGAAATATGCCTTTATATTTGTGCCTTCAATGTAATAAAATGACAAATCAAAAGATAGATATCTATTACTGTCATTGGCTTACATTCAAAATTTGGGACAATCCATTGAAAGGGAGCCAGTGATTTAGATGAACTAGTCAGTTATTAAGAATCACTTATTAATAAGAACTTATCTTATTCATGGTAAACCAGTAACACAGACTAAAAATGAAAAATACCTAGGTGTTATAATAAATGAAAACCTATCATGGAATCCCCATATTGACGAAAAAACTATTTAAAAATCAAACAAAGCATTAGGGTTTATTAAAGGAAATTAGTACAAATAAAATAAGAACATAAAACTAAAATGTTATTTAACCTTGGTTAGGCCAATAATAGAATATGCATCCTCTGTTTGGAACCCCTTCAACTTAAGAAAACATTTGAAACTGGAGCAGTCACAAAATAGAGCAGTGAGATTCATAACAAACGAATATTCACATTTGACTAGAGTAACACCTTTAGTAAAATCACTAAATTTAGAAAGTCTTCAGAATAGAAGACTTAAAAGTAAAGTAGCAATTATACATAAAACAGTGAACCATAATCTTCAAATACAAAAACAAAACATAATAAAATACTCAGAAAGACACAAAGATGTAGGCACATTCCTTGTTCCATATGCTAGGACTAATTTGTACAAATGCTCCTTCTTCCGTAGTGCTATTAATCCATGGAATTGGTTGCTGTAATCATCTTCTTCTTTGAAGTAACGTCTACATTTCATACGATAAGATCACTCTAGGGAGATTATTTATTAATTGTGTGTGTGGGGGTATTTAGTAGGATTCATGAACTAATTTCATGCCCATCATCCCTTTAGTAGAACTGTTTAGTTAATTAGGATCACCCATTTATTGATGGCCAACCAGAAATGGCAACAACTTAAGGAGGACGATTATGGTTTTCAAATCCATGTTACCTAAAGAAGAACTAATGACTTTTAAGTTTTTAAAATTTTGCTTATCTACGTTTGCATAAACTAATAACTAAATGCTAAATCACACTCTACCAAAAAAATGTTATAATATATGCACTGTTTGCCGCCCGATTAATTAGATCTATATAATATTACACATAAATAAACTCATAGCAACATAAAAAGGATTGGATTATTTACAAAACGTGAAGCAAGTAAACAAAATATTTTACGAGGAATGGATGAATAAGTAAACTCTAAATACATTCTAAGAAATACCTAAACTTCTGCAGCTTCTACATCACCATGGAAACTGCGTGTACTGGTCTCTTTCTGGTAACACTTTGGTTCACTAATGTCTGTTCCAAATGAATTAAACACTCGCTCAGCATTCACGCCAGCGGATTTTTGTTTCTTCCCTATTAGAAGAGCGTCACTGACCGCCATACTTGGGCAATGGTCAAAGAAGTTATATGGTATCAGCATTACACTACACTGGTTGGCTGCGGTGCTAATGCTAGGCACGTCTTCTGCGTGGGGGATATGGTAAAGGCCAGAAGTGACCCAGGCCACTATGTCAGTGTCCACAATGGTGTCGTTATCCTCTAGATACCTGGAGAAGTCAAGCACTGGATCGAAAGGATCTCCTTGGGCGAAGATAGAGGAGCTGCTGTCTTCAGTGTCCTTGTATTTAGTCACCGCCATCTGGAAGTACAAGAAACATTTGTTTTTGTAGAATTGGCAGTTTAAAAACATATGTGATAATAATAATAATTTAATTTATAGAGCGCTGTCAACAAATAAAATGTAAGCTCAAGGCGCTGTGATAACAGAAATGTGAGAGCTAAAATGACAAACTAATCTAAAGAAGCTTTGAACAGATAGGTCTTATTGTTCTTCTTGAATGTAGTGTTAGCATGTGGTCTGTCTGTATCCACAATTCATAATCATATTTGTTAAATGATCAGAGGGTTAGAATCAGAGGATTAGCTATAGAATTATTTATGAGTTAGTTATTTGTGCTGGAGGGGGGGGGGCATTGGGTAGGCCATAGGGGAACATTAAGGAATTCAAGGGCTTCACTCTGTAGATGCTAAACAAGCAAAATATATATATATATATTTTTTGTAAAACAAAAGCGAATCTAAGGGAAGAATCACAAAATCACTGTAACATCAATACTGCACGAATAACATCCCTTTTTAATTATCACTACTTGATAACTAATTGGGTTAGGCCAGATCCGATCATATTTAACAACGGAGTCAACAAAAACGCTAGCTGTGGCATTCATACTCTCCCGCCTTGACTACTGCAACGCCGTGCTAGCAGGTATACCTGATGACAAAATAGCCAAGCTGCAACGTATTCAGAACAACGCCGCTCGAATTGTCTTTAGAAAAACTAGACGAGATTCTGCTACTATGCTCGTGCGCACGCTCCATTGACTTCCCGAGAAAGCTAGAATAGAATCGATTACAAGGTCGCCACACTTTGTCATCAGTCTATATATAACAATGAGATGCCCTTGTACCTTAGCGAACTGATTACTCCATATTTCCCCCAGAGAGCCCTGCGCTCAAAGGACTCAACACTTCTAGTGGTGCCACGTTTCTCCCTCAAAAGCTACGGTCTGCGTTCTTTTTCAGTGCACGGACTAAAGGTCTGGAACTCACTCCCCATTGATCTTAGACAGACAACATGCTACACCACTTTTAAGAAGAACATTAAGATCTATCTGTTTAAAACTTTGTTAGATTAATTGTCACTTTAGCTGTCGTGTTTGTGTTTGTAATGTTATTACAGAGCCTTAAGCCTACATTTTGTTTGTTAACAGCGCTTTATAAATAAATAAAATTATTATTATTATTTTATTAATATATTTTATTGCTTTATTTATTGTTATTGACTAGCCTATGTATAAATAAGCAAAACTTCAACTTGATCCGAGAGTGGGAGAAAAAAACGTGTAGCCTACAAAAGGTATTTAGGGAAATAACTCCACATATACAGACACATATCTCAATAAGTAGCATTTAGTTCCCTTATTAGATACCAAACAAAAAAAATATTATCAAAAATTAATTAACTAATCGGTAATTTTTTTTTATTGATTCATGTTTTGTTAGGTACAAAAATAATTGTGTAAAGTTTCAACTTGATCCAAAAATGGGTGTGGGAAAAATCACCTACAAACACTGTATCAGACAGAGTGAAAATAAGCTATATAAAAATCTGAAAAATAGAAAGGGAATGCTACTCAGGTTGCTCCGATAGACAATCTGATGTAACAATATACATGGATGGCTGCCTGGTCGTGCGGTTTGCGCACTGGACTGTCGTTCGGATTTATCGACGGTCGAGGGTTCAAACCCTGCCCGCTCCCATCCCGCGTCGTCCTGCGGGAGGTTTGGACTAGGAAGTAAACTATCTTCAACTCTGAAGGAACATCCGAAACATGTAAAACATTTTACAAACAAACAAAACATGTGAAGGCACCTTTCGATTTGGAGGCTTTTATTTTGCTAGGTTTTCACTAATTATCCCAAATGGATACATGGATATGTCCACATAGAACCCTATAATGATGGACATTCTATTCAGAAGACCATTGCCACAAATTCGTGTCTCAAAAGCAAGTCGCCAAACACACTTATCGCTTCTTTAACTAAGATTTAGCCAGTTTCTATTACATGACCTAGATCTAGGTCTTTTGTCACGTGCTCTTTTCGCCAGTGAGAGAAGAGTTTTTGTTGTTTAATTTTATTTATTTTTTTTGGTATGGACAAAGTGTGTCACGTGGGTCAGGTGCGGCCTTAGGCAAACTAGGCAGCCACATAGGGCTTCCGCGCAGTACTAAAAAATTACAGGAAAAAAAAAACTGCGAAAACTAAAACTAAGACTGAGACTAAGACTGAGACTAAGACTGAGACTAAGACTGAGACTAAGACCGAGACTGAGACTAAGACTGAGACTGAGACTGAGACTAAGACTAAGACTAAGTCTGAGACTAAGACTAAGACTGAGACTAAGACTGAGACTAAGACTACTGAGACTGAGACTAAGACTAAGACTGAGACTGAGACTAAGACTAAGACTGAGACTAAGACTGAGACTAAGAGTGAGACGAAGACTGAGACTAAGACTGAGACTAAGAGTGAGACGAAGACTGAGACTAAGACTGAGACTGAGACTAAGAGTGAGACGAAGACTGAGACTAAGACTGAGACTAAGACTAAGACTGAGACTAAGACTAAGACTGAGACCATGACTAAGATACATGACATACACATTAATAAAACAGACACAACATAAAGAGTACATTCAGCGACTACACACGGGCATCTTGGTCCCTTTCATGTTTCCTGATCAACGAGTGGCGGTGATATAGTCTGACCGACTGAGGTACGAACGAGTTTTTGTATCGCTCTGTTCTTGTCCTGATTGACAGCAGTCGCCCACTACGCGACGACCTGACCTAGTCCTGATGAGCGGGCGGCCGCCCCCTTCCAAGATTTTTCCGATTTTTCTTGGACAATTTTTGTTCAAAAAGTTCCTTTAAATTTGGTAATGATGCCCCTTTTTATATCAGTTCTCAAACTTAGTAGAGCACTATGACTCTATGTTAACTAGTCAAACTTACAAAAGTACGGAAATTGTGTTATACGAATTATTATTTTTCGATTTAGATAGCCTATAGACCTGCAGGTTTTTAATAAATTACGTAATTATATTTTTTTCACTCTTTCTTTATATTTAAAAAAAAAAATTCATATGGGGCCACCATATTCACTTCGCTGAATGCCTCCAATTATCCAAGGCCGGCCCTGCGTAGACTGTCGATTTCATAATGATTTAATATTCATGTCAATCACAACTCGCCAATTATACTTAGTTTTCTATATAATTTCAATATTAAATACCCGATCGTTATCCAATATACATAGACTCATTCAACAACTAAATTTTCAAAACGCAAACATATTAATTAATCTCCAAACTCTCCCATAGAAGAAAAACTCTGATTTGGAAACCACTGCGCGGTTCATCTCTTTATGGAGACAGCTTGCCCCCCAATGCGCTGGGCGGCGCGGGAGGACCTAAGTCTAAGTCTAAAGCGCGGTTCTTCATATAGGATTACTGATCTGAGCCCCACAACAGAATGAAGAAGAGTCATGTCAATACGAATTAGAATAAAGGATTCTTGCCAAATTTTGTGTAACAATGAGTAGTGAATGGTTTTGAGTTTTCTTCTCTGTAAAAGCGAATATTTTGTATATGTGACGAAGATGTGTCTGTGCATATAAAATGTCGAAATTGGTTACTACTTTATACATACATATATACTAATACATACATACATACACACATACATATAATGGTGTCATATAGAGCTATATATATATATATATATATATATGTATGGCTCCTTTTGTCTCGAAAGGCAATGGATGCGCCCAAATGAGTCACTGGTTTTGGCTTAATCTTGAGACGGGGCAGAATCTGGTGTGGCTAATCAAGCCAATTCTAGAACGGCAGACTTTGCCACAATTCGTACATGTGTATGCCTCTGATTTAGGGCTAGCAGACAGGGCAGCTTTCTTTTTATCCCTCTTGATTAAAGCCGCTTCAATTCTTTTGTTCTCAGCAAGGGTTGTCCCAGCACGCACACTCTGTCTCCATGCACTCCGGTCTTTGGCTATGTTTTCCCACATACTTTCGCTGATGCCTGAGGCTCTCATGTCTCGCTTGCAGACATCTCTATATGTTAGTCTTGGGCGGCCCTTGGGTCTGACTCCTTCCACAAGCTCAGCATATAAGATATCTTTCGGGATTCTACCATCTGGCATGCGGGTGACATGTCCGAGCCAGCGTAATCTTCTTTGTGTCAGGAGAGCATACATGCTGTTCATATTGGCTAATCTTAATAGTATATATAATATATATATATATATATATATATATAGCTTCATTTCGTTAAAGTTGATAGTTGCCCTCTCCTGCAAAAGTTATCACCACATCTTATGAAGTTTGATTAGCAGTGTATCGATGGGTTGATTTTTATTTTTTGTTTCAAAGCAGTACCAACTGGCAGAGAACGCAACTTTAAAATAAATGTAGGCCTACATTTCGGATGGATTAGGCATGAAATTAATTGTGATGTTTTATTCCACCCTTATTCTAGGCAACAAAATTAATGGAAATCAAATTTTAAGGACGCAGATATAACCTATTATATCTACTGCTCTCAAAAGAACTAGTTATAAATAATTTGATCTTACCTGATACCTGGCCCATGATGCAGCATTGGTCACCACTGAGTCTTGCAACAAGAACTTGCTCATGTCTTTGTTGACGATCCTGTAGCCCCTGGATGTGCCGAACTTGTTAGTCTCCAGCATGTTGTAGATGATGTGGTGTTGTGGCTGGTCAAAGTCGTACGCCACGCTGGCGCCTGCCTCGTCCTCCTTCAGGCTGGCCTGAAATTTGAGCTGCGTTTTATTCAGGGTGCTCTCGTACCAGAAGCTGGTGTCGAACTCCGTGGTCATGTCCAGGGTCTGGTATCTGTTGTCCAGAGACTCGATATCCAGGTCAATCTTCCAATGAAACAAGTGCTGATGAAGATTGCCGCGGACGCTGTTGTGAATGCGGTTGCCATAAGGACGCTGGCCGGCAAGATCGTAGGAAGCCTGGATGTAGCCAGTGAGTGAGATTTTCATCTCCATTGTACCGTCTAGGTGAAAGACATAGTCTAGAATATAGTCACAACTCCAAAGGCTTATAATGGTTCTTACAACAAGACTGCTAGCTACAAGGCCTCCATAAGACTGGAACTTGCCATCTCTAGAGTGGGAATAATGTCTTCGCAGAGGCACGCTGGATGTTTGCTCAAAAACACATATGGAGTTCTTATATCTCAAAGGCGCATCCGTGTTTGCAAAGTGAAAGGCGTCAATGAATGTGGCTGTGGCTGGGCAGTCTACTCCTGGAACTAACTCGTAGGAAGATGCTCCAAGAAGCCATGAGAGACCGTAGAGACCCAACCAAGACGTCTCTGGACTGTAGCCCGTGTAAAAAGCGGTGATGTCCTGGAGAGAGATCTCATAGGCGATAGACTCACCCTGGAAGTAGAGGTCCATGATTTGTAAACCCGTAGTGGACTTCATATGAAATGTAAAGGCCCAGCCGAAATATTGAACAAACTGATCTTCTATAGAATATCTATGTCCTTCAGGTTCTATAAGCCGAGGCCCTCTGAGAGGCGAATCAAATGACTGGTGACCTCTTTTGGAAAATGTTGAAAACTGCGCGTCTACATTATCCATTATGTTCTTGATTTTACGCAAAGTCCCTTCCTTGTATCTTTCCACCAGATCTTCAATTTCATAAAATAATTGACCGTTGTATATCAACCTGGACACTGTCCACGTCGAAGGGAATGGGCTGTGATGATCGATTTGAATGGCAAAACCCAGAGGGTGGAGATAGAAACCCACCGTTTCCCTGTACGCCCAGTACCAAGTCATCCGCTCCCCACTTGATGTTCCCCTCGGGGCGAAGTCTTCAAACATTATGCAATCCTTGTGTGGGGTGCAGTTGTGATACGTTAAGCCGTAGCTTTCTCGAAACAAATCATGGAGCTCTTCTGTTACTTTGTACAAAAACGATTTCAACTGCGCCCTCTCTATGGCGTCTACGGGGCGGCTGGTAAAAGGAACAGGTACCCGCCGGTAGGCTGGACTTGTCACAAGCCGATGGTACGTGGGTTTCGGAAGTGGTCCTACTAGAAACTCATCGATGCGAGGTGGCTCCGTATTGCCTCTGTAAACCGTTACTTTGGCTGCTCTGCTGGGCTTCCGCTCGGCCCCCTTCTGAAATTTGATCACTGCGTCCTTGAGTGGATTTTGCAAAGTGATCATGTAGATGTAACTGGAGTTGACAGTGGCGGAAGCGAAGGGAGTTAAACCCAGGCGCTTTTGACCCAGCAAATAATCTCTGACTGCTATCATTTCCTTTGGGCTTAAATCACTAAATATCCCAGGCTTGGCTAGATTCCGCCCGCTGTTGTCCAGACCACTTGGGCAGTACGGGGGAGTGGTCTTGATGACTACCGTTATAGCCAGGGCTATGGCCAGAAGGATGAGCAAAAAGATGGCCACAGCGGCCAGGATACGCACGATGAGCCAACATCGCCACGATATGACCACATTGGACGGTCGACGTGGTGCCTTCTTTGACACCACGGCGATCTTCTCTTCCATGTCATTCTGAAAAAAAAATCGACATGCATCTTTTATTTCTGCTGGTAATCGAATACAGACCTAAAAAAAGACTTTCAAAGTATAAAAGTATGCAAACGTGACATGAAGTTCTTGGAAATCGATTCTAACGACTGGGAAAAAGTGGCATTGGATAGCTTCACAACGGCGGCGAGGTGGCTGAGTGGTAAAGCGCTTGGCGTCCGAACTGAGGGTTCGAATCCTGGTGAAGACTTGGATTTTGAATTTCGGGATTTTAGGGCGCCTATGAGTCCACCCAGGGTACCTGATATAAGTTGGGGAAAAGTAAAGGCTGGCCGAATGACAACTTTGTTAACCGTGGGCCACAAAAAACAGACGACCCTTACATCAGCTGCACCATAAGATCGCAAGGTCTGAAAGGGATACTTTACTTTACTTGTATAGATCCACACGGAGAGCGAGCTTAAAGGAAGGGTCCCGGATCGCAGATGCCATATACACAACAGTAGTAGAAAGAAGGGTGAAAGTGCCACGGCGCAGGGTGATTACAGATGACGGCTACTGTGTTGCCCTATTTAGTCACACAAGAAGTTGCAAATGGAAAAGATTGTCTCTCGAGCCGTAAAATGCCACAGAAGAAATAAATATAAAAGATATTGAAACAGATTGTCAAATCTTAAAGCGTTAAAAATGTTTGTTAAACACATTGTGTATTGTTCTTAAAAAAAAAATGAAGATTATGACATCACCATAGACATTCTAGCACAAACCAGCTGCAGGGTTCTAACTCAAGAACATCGCGATGACATTCCGAAGTGCATTCTGCGAGTTTATGACGTGCAAAAAATGTTAGCACTTATCTATATATTTTTTTTTAACTCTGTTAAGTAGCAACCATTTCCGACCCAGACTTATGTAGGCCGAATAAGGCCTAATAGTTAAAGTAGTCTAAATATAAGACTTTCTATTAGCATCCATTCATCGTTTTAGCCACCAATATAAACAAATAGTATTAGAGCAGCGGTTCTCAACCTTTTAAGCTCGGCGACCCCTTTTTACAATCCCCCACTCTGCCGCGACCCCCCCCCCCCACATACACACAGCAATAGAAGAGTGGACACTAATAATCCATATTTTTATAGGCGACCCCTGGCTAATGGTCAATCGACCCCCAAGGGGGTCGCGACCCACAGGTTGAGAACCCCTGTATTAGAGGGTGACACCGGTGCCTCAGAGAGTTCATGACTAGATTGACACATGAATACGTGTAGGTCGTAATTATCTTCTCTTTTGAAGCAACCTCTTAAATTTGTAAATAAGATCTAGATCCTAAATTTTTTTTGGAAAAGAAAAGAGAGAGAAAGAGAGAGAGAGGGAGGGAGAGAGAGAGAGAGAGTGCAATACACAATAGGCTCACCATCAAGGCATTTTTCTGTTCCATAGCACTAAGAGACCCACACTTGATAGAGACTGACTGTGTTTAGACTGTGACCTGGGCATTGTCTGGTTTCTCCTATTTCACCGTGTCTAGTCACAGGCTGCTGACCAGCTGACCGATTGGTTTAGTGCAACACGGTTGAGTTAATCTGAAAAAAAAAAGTTTGAAACATTCTAATTTAATTAATGGCCTACATTTTTTTGTGTGTGTGTGTGATTTGTTTGCATATGTACATCGTCACTGAAGAAAACATTATTAATTAGTAACATTCTGTGAGTTTGTTTTTTAGACGTTTAATTTTATACATTTTCTTGTACCTGTTTTGTTATTTAAAATAAGTTATAGTTTCCTGGGGTGTGGCCAGAATTAAAACACACGTAACTCTTTATCTCCTAATCGACGATACCATCGTTGATTTTGACCTCATTAAATTAAATTAATGTTTGATTTTTTAAACTTGACTTTGAATTATATAAAAAGAGCACGCATTTCCTTTTAACTCTATACCACATACAACATTTTCTGACAACAAACAACAAAGCTATTGAAGCCCAATCATAACAGGGGTAGTGAAATTGTAATGAGCAAATGAAGAATTCCTTCAAAACGTGGAAAAATAATTGCGGAGAGAAAGAGTTAAAGGAAATAAATCATTACTGTTAGGCATATTCTCTTAACTCTTTCTCTCCTAACTGACGATACCAGCGTTGATTCCACCAGAATGTGGTAAATAATTATGGAGACAAAGAGTTAATTAACAATGCTCACTTGAGGAACTGTCTGATGACGTGGCAGGTTTGCACTGAAGGTTAACGAAAATCTTCTATGTTTGGTGACGCGAAGATGTCTGCATGGTCAGAGTGTCATAGGTGGACATCACAACAGGGTGTAATATCAGTGGCGTACCCCCAAATTTTTCATCATTCGGGGGCCCCGGGGGTTTGACCTCTTTGGAGGCCCCTGCATTTTGCGTAATATTTAATATTTAATGTAAAAACACTCATGTGGAGGCCCCCTCCAGTGGGGGCCCGGGGGGATTTTCGAATCCCCCCCCTCCTCCCCCCACTGTGTATTATTAATATTGTTATACATCTTGCACTCATTTTTCTCCCCCGAAAGTGCAGCTTTCTTATTTTATATGTAGGTACTCGGGCTCCAAATTCGGTCCATCAGTGTATCACATATATACATGCATGTAGCCTTGGGATTAGCCCGGTTTGTCAAGCTACTTTACAGAATATCTACCTCATATGCAGTTACCACGAGACAAGGCTCGACATCTGTTGGATACGATATACGATGACGATTTGTAGAGAAAGTGTGTGTGTGTGTGTGTGTGTGTGTGTAAAGGGAAGATAAATGAGTGTAGAAGGGAACACTGGGAGGTACTGTGTCTCTGGGCTATTTAATAAATATCGACCTGGAGTGAACAAGAGCAAGTCACGTGACTTAGAGAACAGTAACAAATAAACAAGCAAAATATAAAAAAAAAACTTTTTAAAAAAGAAAAAGGTTATCTGAGGGGACGAACAACATTTTATAACATTTCTTAATACTGTGAGATTTATTTCCCTTTTTCGATGTCAAAAAAGAATTACTTAGTGACCACTATTTAAATAACTAATTGGTCAATACTTTTACTGATTCATGTTTTGTTAGTAACAATGAATAAGTGTTTAAAGTTTCAACTTGATCCGGGACTAGGAAGTCGGAGAAATAAGGTGTTCAAAATTTGAACCAGACAGACAGAAAGACAGACAGAAAGATAGATGATTTAAGCTTTGTAAAAATAAAGGATTCCCCCCCCCCCTTCACATTAGTTGGAACACTGAGGCTTCTCTTCTTATCTTATATAATACAGACGTTACTTCAAAAAAAGAAGATGATTACGTCCTACGCGTCATGCATAGCAACGGCATAGGCGGCGCTTGGGTGTTATTGAAAAAAAAACACCAACAACCTGCCAGAGAATGCTACCAAATTACTGTTCTTTTCGACTGTTCCAGACTTGCTGAATTCCAATATGTCAGCTCTAGGAAGTCATATGCTGTTGATCTGTATGGTGACTGACGTAAGTGCATAGCGTACAACCAGATTTTCATCCATGGTGAATAGCTATCAACAGCAAGAGTTTGGAGCATTTTGGTGCCTAGAATAATAAGCTTATGTACTTTAAAGGTATAGGATAATTTTTGTTTTCACTTTTTAGCACTGCAGAAACACATTTCTAAGCTCTTCCGTTGGTAGCACATCCACACATTATACACACACATCAAAGAAATCACAGGTCCGCTTTATAAAAATGGCACAAATTAGCAATTAAAAAAAAAAAGCCTGTATGTGGGGTGGGGAGCTAACAAGCGGTCATAAAGCAGAGATCTCGGGCTTACAAAGTTCAGCAACTCTTGAGATAATTAGTCGGTAAATGGTATCAACATAGACATAAATAAATATAGACTGGCCGAAGGGAGTAACTTCATGTAACTTGAAAACATGTAGATCTATTGTATTCGGATTTCCGAATTATGAAAAATTGCATGATCTTCATTCTTAGAGATTAAGAAAAAAAAAAACACTAGTGAAAATAATGTAATACTTATATAGGTTATGGCTAAATAGATATGAAAACTTCACTTTTATACTTTTATCATAAAACTCATTAATCGGCCAGTCTATATTTATTTATGTCTATGGGTATCAATCAAGTTAGCCCCCCATGACATCGCTTATTGCATGTATGGTTCTATAAAATCTCTCCTGGTCTTCCTCGTTACATTCTCTTACATTTTGCTTGAGATTCTCTAATGCTGTCACATTTCTCCGTATCGCTTTCTCTTCTTGTTCAACGTCACGGTATTTTAGTTGCTCAAACGATGTGGACCGACTCTTTAAAATGTCCATGCCAACGAAGATCAGAAATACAGATGCAGTACAAAAGTGACCAACTTGACCATTGAGCTGATCGATATTTACTAGTTCTAATGTATCATGAACACTTGACGAGGCAGTAGGTCAATAGTGACCTACTATTGAGTGGGGGTAGAGTTGGATGAATATTTTATTGATTGATGATGGTAGGCTTTTACGCACAACAATCGTTAAAATAGCTGAATGGCACACTGACCTGGATAGAAAATCATCTTTTTTTTCTGCTATTAGTAAATTGACAACATATAGCTGTATGATAATCTACACCAGTGATGCCCAAAATACGGCCCGCGGGCCAGATCCAGATCCAAATGACTTTTAATAAAACGACAACATAAAAAAAGGCACTATAAAATAAATATGGCGGCATTATTGGTTCGAGTCGCAAATAAAAGATTGTTTAACTACGCCTAGAGATTGGAGGATCCATGTGAATATTGACCAAAAAGAGACCAAAAAATTGAGTCGGTTGTAACGCTATCTACACTGTTGCTCACATTTTAAGTAGAGAAATGAAGCTGTTTTCTGACGCGTCAAAAAAATATGTCAAATAACCTATTAATTAAATTCACAATTTCTACCAAAATAGTTTCAGAACAATTTCATTTCGTTTTTGAAACTTTTCGGTCATGTGGCCCGCGAGACGAGTGTCGGAAATTAAAACGGCCCGCTGGTCAAATTAGGTGGGGCATCACTGATCTACACTGTCAAACTGACGAATCTTTTTCTTTGTAATGGCCTCAAGAGTTGAGTGGAACATTCTTGGAACTCGATGCCCATGGAAGCTCTCCTCTATCGGCCTATCTAAACTGCTGTTCTGCCTGGCAGGGATCCAAGCAAAAATGTAATTAGTTGGGTAAGAATTGAGGCCAAAGGCCGAGCACACCAGGTAAACTCCCCGATATTTCTTCTATGTGCTACATAGCTATGGGGTCTGCCATAAAACGCTTCAGAGAGAACGGTCTGTGAATAGTGTTTGTAGGAGTTCTCTTCAATTCTCGCCAGTGTCCTTAATTGAACCTCATTTGGATGACTATGAATCAGCTGACCCAGTTTCTAAAGCTTTAAATAATTTGGTCACTTTGTTACTATTTGTTAGCCTATAAATCAGTCAGGCCAATTTGGATGATTTAAAAATAAAGTTTAGATGACGAGATATAAATGAAAATAACATTTTAAACAAGAAAAATACAAAAAAATTTTGAAAAAAAAAACAACCAAAAACAAAGCTTATATTAAGAGTAGTTGTAACAATTTGGACCAGTCATATAAGTAAATTTGTAATAGATCTAGACTAACAATAATGATCTATCATTTGTCAGGACCAGTTGGGAAAGTACATTTATTAAAGCATATTTTTAAAAAGTTGAACGACCTGAATTCGAACTAGAGGGTTCAAGCCTCAAAGCAAAACACTAACCACTGTGCCATCGAAGTGCTTATGAAAATAGAAGGTCTTATAGTTATCTATTGTTAGTTAAAACTTTAGAGCAGCGACCTATATCACTCTACATTACTCTACAAAGTATAAAGGGGGCTAATTCAACTTAAACCGCCTCATCAGTCTAGTAAATTTTTTCCCATGTTCGATACCAAACAAAATAATTAATTACCAATAGTAAATTAATTGGTTAATCTTTAAAAAATTGATTCTTGTTTTGTCAGGTAAAAGAAAAAAAGTTGGCAAAATTTCAACTTGATCCGAGATTGGGTGTGGGAGAAATAACGTGCATTAACTTATGGCCAGACAGACAGACATACAGAGTTGATATAAACTTTGTACAAATAACTTTAAAATAGAATATGGCGTTTCAAATTTTAAATGTTAATTTTTTTTTTTTTTAAATGGGTGAGGGTGTAAACTATAACGCCAAGTATTTGGAATTTGGAGCATTTTAAACAGATTTTAAAAATGTTTGAAATTTTATTTAAAGAAGATGAAATGCTTGGCCTCGAGAACCACATCACATTCCTAGCATTCATCCGTCAAGAAACGAAAAAAAAAAAAAAAAACCAGCAAAACCCTAGATCTCTATTGAGTGATTTACGATATCAAGGTCAGACGGTGTAGATAATTCTTTTTCACCTTCCATATTTTGAAATCATTTTCTAGCACTAGTCTTCCTTCTTTGTCTCTCTCTTTTTCCTTGGCTATTCTCAGCATTGAAGTCGAGAAAACATTAACCCCCGTTACAGGAACAGGATTCTAGCATTCGTCTTAGATCATCCCCCTTTTTTTTTTGTTTTGTTTTTTGCACTTAATAGACAAGAATTCCGCCCCTCCCTCCAGAAATGTGTGAATCATCAAACGAACGAAGACAAGGATTTTTTTCCAGAATAGATCTAAGTGAGTTTATACACTTTACATGCGCATGCGCAAACATGATATGGAAAAAAAAAAGCCTTTTTTTTTTTTTTTTTACACTTTTCTATTTAGTGCACATTGTGTGTGTCTGTGTGTTTTTACTATACCTCTATTCTAGTCACAACTTCATGGAGGAATCTGGACGCTGATCTCAAAAAAAAAAAAAAAGAAAAAGGCTTATCTTCTTATCTTCTTCTTATCTTATATAATACAGACGTTACTTCAAAAAAGAAGATGATTACGTCCTACGCGTCATGCATTTAGTCATGCATATTAACCAATGACTTAAATTCTGCCAAGTCACTGCTTTTCCTGGCTAGCTCAGGCAACCCATTCCATGCTCTAATAGCACTAGGGAAGAAGGAGTATTTGTACAAATTTGTCCTAGCATATGGGACGAGGAATGTGCCTTTATCTTTGTGTCTTTCAGAGTATTTTATTAAATTTTGTTTTTGTATTTGAAGATTATGGTTCAGTGTTTTATGTATGATTGCTACTTTACTTTTGAGCCTTCTGTCCTGAAGGCTTTCTAAATTTAGTGATTTTACTAAAGGTGTTACTCTAGTCAAATGTGAATATTCGTTTGTTATGAATCTCACTGCTCTATTTTGTGTCTGTTCCAGTTTCTTAATGTTTTCTTGAGTTGAGGGGTCCCAAACGGAGGATGCATATTCTATTATTGGCCTAACCAAGGTTAAGTAACATTTTAGTTTTATGTTCTTATTTGATTTATAGAAATTTCTTTTAATAAATCCTAATGCTTTGTTTGATTTTTTTGTAGTTTCATCAATATGTGGATTCCATGATAGTTTTTCATTTATTATAACACCTAGGTATTTTGCGTTTTTAGTCTGTGATACTGGTTTGCCATGAATAAGATAAGTGGAATTAATTTGTTTTAGTTTTTTTGTTACTCTTAACAACTGACATTTTTCTGGGTGGAAAGACATGCTCCAATTTGATTCCCATTTCTGTATTTCATCTAATTCTCTTTGTAAAATATCTGTGTCTTGTGTTGTTTTTATTGTTCTATATATTATGCAATCGTCTGCAAATAATCTGACTTTTGTTCCTGAACTAATGCAATTTGGTAAATCATTTATGTAAATTAAAAATAGTAGTGGACCCAAGACTGTACCTTGAGGTACACCTGAGTTTACTGTTATCGGTGTTGATTTAGAGCCATTTATTATTACAGTTTGTTCTCTCCCTATCAGAAAGTCTTTAATCCACTGATGCAGTGGACCATTAATGCCGAAATATTTTAATTTTTTAAGCAAACTATGGTGGTGAACTTTGTCAAAAGCCTTAGAAAAATCTAGTAAGATAGCATCTATTTGTTCACTATTATCTAAACCTTTTGAAAAATCATCAATTAGTCCTATTAGTTGTGTTTCACATGATCTATATTTCCTAAAGCCATGTTGGTATGGTGTGAGGACATTATGTTTGTCTAAGTGGTTTATGATGTTGCTACATATTATGTGTTCTAGGATTTTACATGTGATGCTGGTAAGTGATACTGGTCTGTAGTTCCCTGGGTCAGATTTTTCTCCTTTTTTAAATAGGGGGGTGACATTAGCTTCTTTCCAGTCCTTTGGTACTCTGCCCTGGTTAAGTGAAGCCTGAAAGAGTATTTTGAACACTGGGGCTAGCTCATTACTTAGTTCTTTGAGTAATCTAGCTGGAATACCATCAGGTCCAGAAGCTTTATTTGGTTTGGTGTTGGCTAATAGTTTTTGAATTCCATTTTCTTGTACTACTATATCTTCTATGTTGTCTACTTGGTTCAAATTCAGTAATATGTCTTTGTCTCCTGGGGTTGAGAATGCTGATGCAAAGTATTTGTTTAGAATGTTTGCTTTAGTTTCATTATCATTATGTATTATGTTATGTTCACTATTCAACAATTTTACTATAAATTTAGATCTAGTTTGACCGTAATCTTTTTTTCAAGTAAGAAATGAAATAAAAAAAATGTAAATTTGGCTAGAGATCTAGATCTAGGTATATTTCCAACATCGGTTTTGAAAGGTCTTTCGCGTTCTTGAAAAGGCTATCGCTTTCGGGAGTTCCAGAGTGTAAGGTATTATTGATTCAAGAGTTTAATAATTTAATGTTCAGGAAAACTTTGCGCATCGTCTTCTATCTTCTTATCTTATCCATATCTTATCTTATATAATACAGACGTTAATTCAAAAAAGAAGATGATTACGTCCTACGCGTCTACATTAAGTCATGCATATTAACCAAAGACTTAAATTCTGCCAAGTCACTGGTTTTCCTGGCTAGCTCAGGCAACCCTTTCCGTGCTCTAATAGCACTAGGGAAGAAGGAGCTTTTGTACAAATTTGTCCTAGCATATGGAACGAGGAATGTGCCTTTATCTTTGTGTCTTTCAGAGTATTTTATTAAATTTTGTTTTTGTATTTGAAGATTATGGTTCAGTGTTTTATGTATAATTGCTACTTTACTTTCAAGTCTTCTATCCTGAAGGCTTTCTATATTTAGTGATTTTACTAAAGGTGTTACTCTAGTCAAATGTGAATATTCGTTTGTTATGAATCTCACTGCTCTATTTTGTTTCTGTTCTAGTTTCTTAATGTTTTCTTGAGTTGAGGGTTCCCAAACGGAGGATGCATATTCTATTATTGGCCTAAATCTAGATTTAAATGCTATTATCATTGGAATATTATAAAAGTGTACTAGATCTAGATTCGCTTAACCAGGAAACTTTCTCGGGGAAAAAGGGGGGGGGGGTACCAAAAAATTCCATTGTTTTTTAATCTAAAAATCGTTAGTTTTAAAGAGAAAAAAAATGCTTTATAAGTTTTAAAAAGGATCGAGGTGTTGTCTTATTTAATTAAATGTATTGCCTTTCTAGTGTTTTTCTTTGTTTCCCATAGACTGGGATGACTGGCAGGATGGCTGCCTGGTCGTGCGGTTTGCACGCTGGACTGTCGTTCAGATTCATCGATGGTCCCGGGTTCAAACCCTGCCCGCTCCCATCCCCCGTCGTCCTGCGGGAGGTATGGACTAGGAAGTAATTATCTTCAGCTCTGAAGGAACATCCGAAACATATAAAACAAACACAAACATAGACTTAGAAATAGAGGTCTGTGGTTACATTAATGATAGGTTGAAATTGATTCGCTTTATGTATTAAATTAAAAATTTAAAAAGCTCTTGTTAGAAAATGAGGAACCCAATAAATATGTAATGATAATGCCATTGTTGTGTTTTGTTTTTCATTCGAAGATCCTTGTTGTACCTCGCCCTTCACATGAATAGGCAAGCTGAATATTTTTGCCGCACCTAAAAATCTGTTAAGAATGCCTTTATAGGCTAAGCAATATCTCTCGACACTGAAATCAGACTGATGCTCTCCTAGGTCACGATAAGATTAGATAGAGAGTCCATTGATTCAATCGTTGAACTCCTTGTGTTGATAACATAAACAGACATTCAAAATGATTCAAGACATCAGATTTTAAAATCAGGTTACTTAGAAATATTTGGACCCAACCACCTTAAAAATAGGCTAATATTCTACCAGGCTCGTCAGCTACTTATGAATTACTATTATATTAATTTTAGAGATTATTTTACCTTTAACAATAAGAGATTCAATTCATGGCAAAATAATATAAGAATGGATCATGTGTGGTGCCCCAACGGTTCAACAGACTAAGTCACTCAAGGTTCAAGTTGAACACATGTGACATAGATTATCTCTATCATTAACACATAGATTATCTCTATCATTAGCACATAGATTATCTCTATCATTAACACATGTAACTCCCCCCCCCTCCCAACATAACGGTCACTGGCCTCAGAGGTTAAAAAATGGTTATTATAAAGAACTTGATAAATGCTTTACATTAACGCGCCCTCGAAATTCTGCATTAGACTTTATAGATGTAGGCCTATGTTTTATATTCGAATTAAGACAACCCCACAATCCCTAGTCGATAAGGAGCGCTAATTGCTCCAGGATTCCCAACATTTTTAGGCCAAACTTTTCATTGTCAATCACCAAGCTGTTCTTTTTTATTTTTAAATTTTCAAATACCAAGCTTTTTATTTTAAACTCCATTGAACTTGTCTACCTGTCTATCAAGACCACGGTCGAGGTTATAGAAAAACTTCAACCAAATACTGGGAGTTAATTATCTCAAATAATATTTAAATAACTGTCAAATTTCGGAATAAGCGTCGATCCTACATACTACATAGCCTTTTAAAACAAAACTGCATTGTCATTCTTTCGCGACCAAATTTTACTTCAAAAACATTTTTTGTAAAATTACCGTAATAGTAGATTCAAAAGTACCGTAGCAATTTGTTAATTTTCCAGTCAAGTGACGGGACAACATGGGCTATACTTTATACTCGGGAAGGATGGGGTTGTATATAGTTTATACTCGGGAAGGATGGGGTTGTATATACTTTATACTCGGGAAGGATGGGGTTTATACACGGGAAAGGTAGGGGTGTATATAGTTTATACACGGGAAGGGTGGGGGTGTATAAAGTTTATACACGGGAAGGGTGGGGGTGTATATAGTTTATACACGGGAAAGGTAGGGGTGTATATAGTTTATACACGGGAAGGGTGGGGGGTGTATAAAGTTTATACACGGGAAGGGTGGGGGTGTATATAGTTTATACACGGGAAGGATGGGGGTGTATATAGTTTATACACGGGAAGGATGGGGATGTATATAGTTTATACACGGGAAGGATGGGGATGTATATAGTTTATACACGGGAAGGATGGGGGTGTATATAGTTTATACACGGGAAGGATGGGGGTGTATATAGTTTATACACGGGAAGGATGGGGGTGTATATAGTTTATACACGGGAAGGATGGGGGTGTATATAGTTTATACACGGGAAGGATGGGGGTGTATATAGTTTATACACGGGAAGGATGGGGGTGTATATAGTTTATACACGGGAAGGATGGGGGTGTATATAGTTTATACACGGGAAGGATGGGGGTGTATATAGTTTATACACGGGAAAGGTAGGGGTGTATATAGTTTATACACGGGAAGGATGGGGGTGTATATAGTTTATACACGGGAAGGATGGGGATGTATATAGTTTATACACGGGAAGGATGGGGGTGTATATAGTTTATACACGGGAAGGATGGGGATGTATATAATTTATACACGGGAAGGATGGGGGTGTATATAGTTTATACACGGGAAGGATGGGGGTGTATATAGTTTATACACGGGAAAGGTAGGGGTGTATATGAAGTACTCTTGTGAATCCTATCATAACATTAGGCTTTAAAACTATTATCTTACAGATGTTCTTTAAAGACAATTCAATCCTACGCGTACCCGTGTGTCTCTCTAGTTCCGCATGTTAATTAGTTAATTAATGCTACATCGTTTGTTTTCATGGCTGATTCATGCCACCCTCGGCATGCTTTAATGGCGCTAGGGAGAAAAGAATATGCCAACTTATAAGAATTAGTCTTAGCATATGGAATAGGAAATGTCCTTTTATTTTTATGTCATTCTTAGAAACACTTGGTTTGAACTAATGGACCTATATGTGTTTGTGTTTCTGTGTGAGAGAGAGAAAGACAGAGACAGAGAATCGAGGAAGAGTGTTGCAATGACTCAATCAAGATTAATCATTGACTCTTCCTCTATATCAGGGGTTCTCAACCTGTGGGTCGCGACCCCCTTGGTGGTCGATTGACGATTTTGCCAGGGGTCGCTTAAGACCATCGAAAATATGGATTGTTATTATCTATTCTTCTATTGCTGTATGTGTGTGTGTGGGAGGGGAGGGTCGCATCAGAGTGGGGGATTGTAAAAAGGGGTCGCCGAGCTTAAAAGGTTGAGAACCGCTGCTCTATATCGTTAAGTACAAAATATGTCCATTACTTCCTAGAATCTCAAAGACAGCCCGACTAGGAAGTAGTGAAGGGAAGGGCAGGGGTATTAGAGGAAGGGGAAAAAAAGATCATATATTTATTTGACATTCAATCTATGAACAGAGTACTTCCGTTACACACATACATAGTACTAATAGATAACAGTGAATCTCTTGTTTCACTATATCATTGTTCTCTCATACAAACATATTACTAGATTTAAATGGGAACTAACCAATAACTTGAATAGCACACAGAAACTTTCTCTATCACCATTTTATTGTAGTAAAGTTGTTCAGTTATTTAGAGCACATCCATGAGTTCAGGCCTAGTAGGTGTAGCAATGTTTATTCTTCTAGTGAGTAGTATTTTAATCTCTACAATCTACACGGACATTGTGCGAACGCTAAAATAAAACATAGAAATTAGGCACTTTTCAGAACACCTAAAACATAAATTGTGCACCTTTCAAAACACATACACAGAAACTGTGCACTCACAAAAAAACTGTGTACTTTTCAAGACACATATGACAGAAATTGTGCATTCTTCAAATCACATACACAGAAACTCAAGACACATATGACAGAAATTGAGCACTTTTCAAAACACATACACAGAAACTCAAGACACATATGACAGAAATTGAGCACTTTTCAAAACACATACACAGAAACTCAAGACACATATGACAGAAAATTGAGCACTTTTCAAAACACATACACAGAAACTCAAGACACATATGACAGAAATTGTGCACTTTTCAAAACACTTACACAGAAACTGCACTCACAAAAACTGTGCACTTTTCAAAACACATAGGCCTACACAGAAACTGTGCACTCACAAAAACTGCGTACTTTTCAAGACACATATGACAGAAATGGTGCACTTTTCAAAACACATAGGCCTACACAGAAACTGTGCACTCACAAAAACTGCGTACTTTTCAAGACACATATGACAGAAATTGTGCACTTTTCAAATCACATAGGTCTACACAGAAACTGTGCACTCACAAAAACTGCGTACTTTTCGAGACACATATGACAGAAATTGTGCAATTTCAAAACATATACACAGAAACTGTGCACTCACAAAAACTGTGTACTTTTCAAGACACATATGACAGAAATTGTGCAATTTTCAAAACACATATACAGAAACTGTGCACTCACAAAAACTGTGTACTTTTCAAGACACATATGACAGAAATGGTGCACTTTTCAAAACACATACACAGAAACTCAAGACACATATGACAGAAATTGAGCACTTTTCAAAACACATACACAGAAACTGCACTCACAAAAACTGTGTACTTTTCAAGACACATATGACAGAAATGGTGCACTTTTCAAAACACATAGGCCTACACAGAAACTGTGCACTCACAAAAACTGCGTACTTTTCAAGACACATATGACAGAAATGGTGCACTTTTCAAAACACATAGGCCTACACAGAAACTGTGCACTCACAAAAACTGCGTACTTTTCAAGACACATATGACAGAAATTGTGCACTTTTCAAATCACATAGGTCTACACAGAAACTGTGCACTCACAAAAACTGCGTACTTTTCGAGACACATATGACAGAAATTGTGCAATTTCAAAACATATACACAGAAACTGTGCACTCACAAAAACTGTGTACTTTTCAAGACACATATGACAGAAATTGTGCACTTTTCAAAACACATAGGCCTACACAGAAACTGTGCACTCACAAAAACTGAGTACTTTTCAAGACACATATGACAGAAATTGTGCACTTTTCAAAACACATACACAGAAACTGTGCACTCACAAAAACTGAGTACTTTTCAAGACACATATGACAGAAATTGAGCTTTTTACAAAACATGTAAACACATGCACAAACTGCAGACGTAAAAGCCCAAAGTAAACGATATCTAGATCTATATATACCGGTAATATACAATACTGTAAGACACAAAGGAATTATGAGTAATTTGCTAAAGCAATATCCGGAATGATTCAGGTCAGCATTATCGATCCATTAAAGGCTTTCAAATATCCCAAGGCTATGGTCGTAGTCTTGCTATTCTTTAGTTGAATGGACTACAATCGTGCACTGCTGGGCAATGAATGTATCTCATATTGAACAGTTTTAACCCACATGGGAATGCTAGTCGATACAGACAAATGACCCACATAGAAACCGAATTCTGTTTGGATAGAGACTGATGGTCAATAGAACAAGACTAACCCCCCCCTCCTTTCTGTGCGCCTGCACTTTCTACACTGCCATAAGTCCTGTTCTGATCTGTGTGACTTAACTCTTTCTCTCCCAACTGACGATACCAACGTTGATTCCATCAGAACGTGTTAAATAATAACGGAGAGAAAGAGTTAACAACATTGCTGCATTTTTTTGGATGTGTGGCTGGGTGGCGAAAAACAGCTGCCTATCAAGGGGGCTCGAGATCAAAACCCGACTCGAGCTGAGTTGAGTTTGCTGGGCGTCTAAAGGCAGCAGATACCCCCCTCTCCCCACCGATCCATAAAAAGAGATTGGACCTTATGGCCTTAACATGCTACTAAGCAAGAAAGTTGCGTTATAAAAAAAAAGATCATTGAAAGAAATTATTATTATAAGAGATATCCGAGAACAGAATTTAGAATTCTGGGTGTGATAGTAAATTTTGTTTAAAAAAAAAATAACGCAACAGTATACAAGTAATGTATACTCCATAAGTTATTAATGAAAACTCTTTCCCAGCCGTGGCCAAGTCAAGGCCATCTAAAATATGTTCATCACAGCATACTGGTGGTTCAGCTTGGCTGCCCATCCTAACACAGCGGAGTGGGGGAGAGCCTAATGGGTCTGGTCTTTGTTGACGAGGGTGAATTTAATTTGCCATAGTTCTGTCCATACTAAAACTAGCCTTCACAGCTGGACGCTCATGACTATACATTGATCTAGATTTAGATATACACATTTTTCGTAAGTTATACAACTTATAGGCCTACTAATATTTCACACTAGATATATTAAATAAAGTTTAGTTGACACCCCAAGGCTGTGCATAGAGTCCACTAGTTAGTCTATTCCAATTGTCACGCAGTAGAATTATTTCTTTGAGTGGCCTACTAGATCTGGATCTCTATCTCAATAGACTACTATACTAATAGATATAGATTCTAGATTTAAACTTTAAACATTTCTTGTATACGGTGTTCTGCTGATGCCTGTACACTTCACTATTTAACATCTCTATTATTGTCTACATTAACAGTACTAACACAATAACCCCTAACCCCTCACCGCCACCTAACATTTAGTTTAATGTGAGACAAGTCTAAGAGGCACATATGATTCCATCGACCGCCCAACCCCCAGGCCCATCTTAAATGTGAGTGCTAACATTGAGAATTCTCAAACTCAAAGCTTGGCGATAACTTGACCTTTATCATCTGTTGCTTAAGTTACATACTCTTTGCGGTGTTACAGTACCGCCTACTAACACGTGACTTAGATCAGATAATAGTAGATTTAAAAAAAAAAATCCAAACTCACCTTCAAAGCCGTAACGGTTTCATTTTGTAACACAGCTCACTGTGTGACTATCCAACAACACTCTGTGAGCACGGCAGCCAAATCGATAGAAGTCAAACATCCAAAAACTCGGTCAATATTGGCACGAGGGCCAGGTTTCGTTGAATTTAAGAATACTGCATTCGAATCAATATTTCCAAATAACTATTTGAAATAAAAATTTGGCCAACACACTTTTTATATTTGGTTCAGAAAATACAATTTACTATTAGATCTAGAAGTACAGAAGAATAAAATAGAAATTAGAATAGATCTACATTTAAAGAGATTTACTTTATGATATTTAGTTCCAAGTGGTTTGTCTTCTGAGTTGAAATTTTAAAGTAAGCAGACTTTATGAATTAAACAAATGCTACACAATTGAATATAGATTTTCTATTATTTTTACCCTAAGAAATAATGAGAAAAAAAGAACGCCCTGTTATCTTATTCAGATCTAACAGCTGACGACACTGCTCTACATAAGAACGACCGATACATAAAAATAAATTCCCCCCACTACATGTACACAAGGGGGGTAACTTTATTGTACGTAGACTAAACAAGGGAGGACAGAACGAAAGAAAAGAACATTCATAGACTTTAATTATTTTTTTAGCAGTTTTACAGTAGCCGATGCTGGAGATATATCGCTGGCCAAGCTACTCACGACTTTTAGTAATGTGACTGGGAGAGACGAGTCTAGCAGACGTGAGGTGAGAGCAGACGAAATGTACGCGGGAACACACTGCAGTCTGACGTGCACGCGGCGGAACGTCGGCGCGATAGAGCTTCGTAAGTGTAAACATTTCTGTTAGGATAGGTTTAGCTAGAGTGCTACGGTAAAACTCAATATTTTTGTTCCTCGATAAAGAAAAGGTATTGTTATAGGAATAAATCAGTCTTAGTAAAATCAACTGGCCCCTCTCTTGCACCCTCTTTTGTCCCAACATTTTGAGCTCATGAGGGCTGGGAGGAATAGGGAAGAGGAAGGGAGATCCTTCGGTTTATCAACAAATCCGTTTGTTTGGTTTCAGTGAATATTTTGACACGGTTGTGGCACTCGTTTTGTTATTAGGGCGCCGAGTGGTGAAAAATGGTGGGGGCGTGTTTGAAGGCTTGCAACCACCTTTTTTTTTTTGCGTGCACCACAATTAAAAGCATTTTCTATAAGTTTATATAGTTCCTAATTCTTCTTCCCACTCTGTTAGTATTATTTTTATATATATTATATAGCTCCTCCTTCGTGATCGAAGATGAGCACATTTCTCATTTCCTATGGACTCGAAGATGACTGTAAAGTCCAATCCTCGCTTTAAAATATGTGGCATAGGGTGGGTTTGGTCAGTTGCAGATAGGCCTGCTTCTTCTCTCAGCTTTTTGTTGGTTCGGCGCTTTTTCACCCTGGCCACTTTTCTTGCTTCAAATCCTGAGACTCCGAGACTCACAGCTTCACACCATGAGGAGCGATCGAGAGCTAGTGCTTCCCAGCCGTGAATGTCGATATCGCATTCCTTGAAGGAGCTCTTGAGAGTGTCTTTGTAGCGCTTGTATTGGCCTCCCTGGGAGCGCTTTCCTGCACACAACTCCCCGTACAGAAGTCGCTTGGGAAGGCGATTGTCTGGCATGCGGACTACATGTCCCGCCCATCGAAGTTGGGACCTTTTTACTGTCGCATTGATACTGTGCATGTTGGACAGCTTTAAGATTTGTGTCTGGTATGTGGTCGGACCAACGCACCTTATGGATACTCCTTAGACAGCGTAAATGGAAGCAGTTAAGCTTTTTGGTGTGGCGGGAGTATAAGGTCCAGGACTCTGATGCATATAGGAGTGACGGGAGAACTACTGCACTACTTATACTACATCGGGGGCGGACTGGGTGTCAAAATCGGCCCGGACATTTCTATAGCCTACAATCCGGCCCACAAATTATATGCCATATGATGGGCATCCAATTTCTATAAATGAAATAAGAATATAAAACTAAAATGTAATTTAACCTTGGTTAGGCCAATAATAGAATATGCATCCTCCGTTTGGGACCCCTCAACTCAAGAAAACATTAAGAAACTGGAACAGACACAAAATAGAGCAGTGAGATTCATAACAAACGAATATTCACATTTGACTAGAGTAACACCTTTATTAAAATCACTAAATTTAGAAAGCCTTCAGGACAGAAGACTCAAAAGTAAAGCAGCAATTATACATAAAACACTGAACCATAATCTTCAAATACAAAAACAAAATTTAATAAAATACTCTGAAAGACACAAAGATAAAGGCACATTCCTCGTCCCATATGCTAGGACAAATTTGTACAAATACTCCTTCTTCCCTAGTGCTATTAGAGCATGGAATGGGTTGCCTGAGCTAGCCAGGAAAACCAGTGACTTGGCAGAATTTAAGTCATTGGTTAATATGCATGACTAAATGCATGACGCGTAGGGCGTAATCATCTTCTTTTTTGAAGTAACGTCTGTATTATATAAGATAAGATACCTGTCCTCAAGAGCAATGTTTCAAGTTTAATAATGTATCTACCTGTATAATTTATTAGATGATTTTGAAACTATCTGATAGGCTCTATTGCTAAATGAATAAAGTAAAACACTTTGTAATGAGGAATCTCAAAGGGAAACAATTTCTGCTACCAAACATTTACATGTAGGCCTACTCGACATTCACATTCAAGGCACATCGGAAGATCCTCCATCAACGAACACATTTTTTATGATTCACTTTCACTCCACGCCATTTTCTCAGGCATATTAACTTCAATTTACAAATACAACTCTTCATCCTCCATTATTTAACTGCCCATCTCACAAGGTGATAGGGGAGCGTTGGCTGAGTGGTTAAACGCTTGGCTTCCGAACTTGTGGTCCTGGGTTCGAATCTCGAGACTGGGATTTTGAGTTTCGGGATTTTTTTTACGGCGCCCCTGAGTCCACTTTAGTTGGGGAAAGTAAAGGTGGTTGGTAGTTGCGGTGCCCACATGACACCCTGCTCGTTAACCGTTGGCAAAAGAAACAGATGACCCTAACATAAACCTGCCCTATAGAACGCAAGGTTTGAAAGGGGAGCTTTACTCACAAGGTCATATACTGCTTTCTAAATAACTTGCATCTTAGATCTGGCTACACACAACAGAATATTTTGTCCACTAGTTTGAAAGTAATTGAAGATACGTTGAGTATTACAGTCTAGATTGTTTCATATTTTAGCAAAGTTTCTTTGTATTTCGACTTAAGTTTCTATCTTTGTCGTCTTATAGCGTTGAGAAATCATTAATAATTTTACTACATTTTTTTTTTGCACTGGATTCCAGCAATAGTTGTTTTTTTTTTTATCTTATTCATTTTCTGCTCTTTCGTTTTTCGATTCTTTTCCATTTCGACACATTTCTACACTGTTCAAGATAATTGTGATTTGTGAAGGACTTGGGTTGCGGGTCCAACTCGAGATCATGTGACAACTCCACCAAACCAATGAGATTTCGTATGTGACAGGACAGGACATGTCCTCTATAGGACGTGGAACGTTGTTGTTGGTCCCTTTATAGATTCATCTGAATATAATATATTCACACTAACGTTGATTTCTAATAAGGCCTTGAACTTGGCTTGGCTACCTATGAAGGGGGCTCGAGGTTCGACATCCGACTCGGGCAGAGTTGTGTTTACAGTACGCCTAAAGGCAGCACGGAAAACCTCCCCCACCCCACTGGTCCACAAATGAGATAGGACCATAGGCCCTATCGCTCTGAGCATGCAAAGTAGCGCTATATAAAAGTTATAATTTATCATTTAGTGTGTATAATGAATTGACGTTTACTAGAGGTTCTATATTTGGATGTATACGACAGTGCTTTAGATTAGTCCTTCTTCCCTAGTGCTATTAGAGCATGGAATGGGCTGCCTGAGCTAGCCAGGAAAACCAGTGACTTGGCAGAATTTAAGTCATTGGTTAATGTGCATGACTGAATGTATGACGAGTAGGACGTAATCATCCTCTTTTTTGAAGTAACGTCTGTATTATATAAGATAAGACGATACGTATTAGACTTTAAAGTTTATAAGATGTTGTTGTTTTTTAAATCACGAAGCTCAAATTGTTCCTTTTAAAGAGAATATTATAAAATCTTTAAACAATTTGCTAGCGTATTATGCGTGGCCTTACCTGCACATCGGGCCGAACGCCCTTCTCGCCAGCCCGCCTCTGTACTACACATGTAAATGTGATGTGAAATTCCTCTCTTCTAAACCATAGTTTAAACAAAAATAATCCTGTTTCATGATAGATCCGTGTGTGTGTGTGTTTTTTTACATGCTAACTACATCGGCTTAGAGAAATATGTATCTTCTCCTTCTTCTGTTGGATACAGTGTGTGTAATGCGTGTACTGTGGCATTTCAATTCGATTAAAACTTTGGTAGAAAGTTGTTTTTTCATAACATTTTCTTTTGTAATTCTCAAAAAAAAAAAAAAAAAAATCATTGGCCTCCTTCAGTCGTAAAACGACTGTGGTTCATCTCGCACACTTCCTCTTGTGGCTGTGGAACCACAAATATCGCAGGTTAAGGAGGCTTTTGCATCGGTGGTAGAGGAGCTGGCCATTTTTCGCATAGTCCGTTTTTCTTCCAGGGCTGAGGCCCATGTTCTTTCGCTGTCCATAGCTTTCTTGGTCACCGTCTCTCTCCGTCTGGTGCGGTCTAGAGCTATGTCTTCCCAATGGTCAGTATTGATGTTCACTGATTTGAGGTCCCGTTTTATTACATCTATGTAACGGAGGTGGGGGCGACCAAAAAAAAAAATACATGGCCGATAACATATAATTCTTAGTCTTTCTCTTTCTATCTCCCTATAAATGTATTTAGGTTGGAGACAGACCACAAAACTCTAGTCCACAGACCTATATATATATATGTCTGTAGTCTAATCGTTCTTTCATACACTGACCTAAGTAACAAATACAGGAACAAAAGGGTTTAGAAAAAAAAATATTTATTTTGAGTCTTGATTCATGTACACAATAATAGATTGTTGAACAATTTCAGAAATAGAGTTATTAATAAAAATAATAATATGGAATGTATTTTGACAAAGAAGTTCTAAAACTGAAACTAGTGAATATATGAGAAACAAAAGATTTCATTCAATTGTATAGATAAAAAAACACACAAACACACTCTTCCCAGGCCCAAACACCATCTACACAAACACATACACACATCTTCACAATGATACCATCTTTCTCTTTGCTCACTGTCACACCACACAACCATGCAGAACTCAAGACTCGCTCATCATTTACTTTGATCTCAACAGGAATGTTTTGACAGTTACATTATTACAGACGTCATTTGCGATGGTCTAAAAATAAACCAGCCTAAAAGGCTCATAAAACTGTAGTCTCACGAGTGTATATATCTGTACATAAAAATCATCCCTTGAACATACCCAAGGAATGAAACATTAGGGGTTAACAAGAATACAATACATTTGTTTCATTATAATATAATAATAATAAAAAAAAAATTATAAAATGAAATATGTACATATGTGCAAACAGATGGAATAATAACACTGAAAGTTGATAATTAAACAGAAAAATTGTTAAATATTTAGGTGAGGAATCAGACTTCATAGGCACTTTCTTTAAAAATAAAAAAGCATTAAACTTATTTACTTTCCAAAACAAATATCGTTTGAAAGCAAGATCTTGTTTTCTACTATATAAAGGATGCAGCAAAGAACTGTCTTGTGTAACTTTACGATGTAAATAATTCAATCTACTGGACAATACTATCAACACACAAACCTTCAGGCAGACAGAAATGTGGAGTTTATTATTAGCCTGCTAGCAAAATCCTGGAACTTTTTTTCACAGTAAACACTTAAAACATTATTGAAATAACTTGATGGCGATTGCTTCAAAAATTGAAACATCAAAACATAATTTGAAACATTTCCAAATTAAATTTATAAAAATATAGTATAATCAATTATTAATTGAATTTGTATACAACTAACAACTTCTTAAGACCAGACAAAACTAAAATTATGCATGGACTGAATATGGGTAAACGTTAATCTTATTATATTATTTTCAACATTTTTTAAAGTTAGTGATTGTTTTGCAAAGAGTCTTAAACCAAATGTCAGGTGTCTTAACATTTATTGAAAAAAAAAAAACAGAAAGAGAGAGACATGAATCTAAAGTTCATTGAGCTATAAGTGTTTGAGAAGCATGGAGACCAAAACTACTAACAGACTAACTACAAAACTTGGCCGAAGAAATCCTGCACTGTCTGGATTAACGCAGGTGTACCGATGGAGGTTCTCAATCTGAGCGATGAAAGTTTCGCCCAGCCAGTCCTTGTAGTTTTGACGATCAGGTGAGATTTTCATCAAACGTACAGCAGCATCAGTGAAAATAAGGTCACTGTACCAGATGCCAGAGTCAAACATATGGAAGTCTCCATCGCTGAAAACACAAAAAAAAAAAAATAAATAAAAAAAAAAAAAGCCTAAGTTGAATTATATAATCTACAGAATTATAGAAACATGTTTAAAAAAATACTATAACATGGAAATGTAACAAAAAAAAAATAACACAAGTGTCAAAGCACATGGATTATTTTTTTTTTAACCTATTGATTTAAATTAAAAAACTGGAAAATGTTTTGGGATTCTAGTCAAAAGAAGAATGAAACTTTTGTTCTTTAATTGCCTCCAATGAGCTATTTGGGCTTTTCTAGAAAAATCTTTTGTTTGCTCTAGTGGTCATGTCATAGAACAATTCCTTTATGAGACAGTGAATTATCAAAAACAAAAAAAACAACAGTTTAGAATGTGTCCTTGCTTTCACATAGATTTCAAAAGCTTTGCAATGATTTTAGGGTAAAGGGAGACAAGAAGAATTTTGGAAGTTTGTTATTCTAAGTGAGGTTTTAGTTTTAAGTTTTCTTTGTTATTGCATAAATTACTTTTTTTTTTTTTTTTTATTAAACTGAATCTTTGCATTCATACTAAGTCAGTTCAGTTCAGATTTGTTTCACCCAACCAATGAAAGTTTCATTTATTATCACCAGGGTATTCATGTTAGCCTAAACTGCATTGCATAGTAATTTAAAACAGTCAAGCAAAGGTGATAGGTATATAGTAGAACATCTGTACACAGAAATGTCTTATTTCTAAGTCATCACATGCCTCATTTTGTTAAAACCAATATTTAATGTTTATTAAGGGGTCTATAAATGCATTTGAAAGTAAACCAAGATTGACAGATGTCTTAATCTTTTCAGTCCTGCATTGAAATGAAAACTAACATTTAGGTTGTGACTTCCATTAGACCGAAAATGGTTATCATTTTATTGTGTTAATTGTGAGCATATTAATATATTGCAATAAAGTAACTTAAAAATAATAAATATTTGTTTTTGCAATTGTTTTTTTTTTAATGAAAAAATTTTACTTATTATATCAATATTTTATTGTAAAATGATTAACTAAACCCAGCTCTGCATTAGATCCTTAGGCAAATTTTAATTATCTGCCACACTGACTGTAAGGAATCAAAAGAACATATAATGTAATTATTTCTATTATCTGTTCAAAGGGAAACTACTTACATGTCTGAAGAAAAAAACTGTTGTCCATAGTTCAGAACATTCCAGATGATTTCTTTCTGCTCCTCTGTTTTGGCAGCTGTAAAATGTCATGGGTAAAAAAAAAAATCAGATAACTTCTTGAAGATTGAGGTTATAAAACTAAAGCTAACTTGAGGTGACTTTAACATAATGTAAGTACAGACTTAAACAACTAGCTGGGTACTAACCTGATGTAACTATTGCATTAGCTGGAACTTCCCCTAAGTGGCATTCTTTAAATCTGTCCACATTAAGGCGACGCCCATCCTTGCACAACAGTTCATAGTCGTCAGACCTTCGATTCCTGGCCCAGATGGCATGATTGCGGCCATCTGTGTTGTCTCGCACTGTCAGGTGGCGAACAAAAGCAATGTCACCGCCATCTGGTGAGAAATATTTCTCATAATTTAGTTAAGTAATTTATAAATACAATATGGAATAACCAACCAACCAATTTAGACAAATAACTAAAAAAAAGTATTAATAGAATGACAGTGTCTAAATTACTCAAACTGTTAGCAGAAAAGCAATGTGTCTTTTATTTCAAAGACAAAGAGCTAATTAAACAAAATGTTAAGCTCAAGGACAAAACTATAGGCCTATATATTTGCAAACACAAAGTGTCAATAAGTGTTACATAGAAGATTCACATATCTACTATTTAGAATTTTGCTTTGTATCACAAATAAGAAAAAGTAAAAAAATATAAGATACTTTATAAATCAATTTTCTTTCAAATACTTCTAGCTTCAAAAAACTTAAGTCATTAATTGTGCTATTATTAATAGAATAGCAAAGCTATTTGAAGAAGCATTAAACAGGAAAGGGAACTTACTTTCTACCAAACATCTGAATGCCCCGCTGGTACCATAATAATGTTCCTCACTGTTACGCTGGCATTTTCGATAACCATTTGCACCACATGCTTCACACAGGTTGATTGGACGACCACCAGGATTGTACTCCGTGTCCAGAGATCCAGGTATACAGCTCCGAGAAAAGAGCTCACCTAAATACAAAAGTTGAATCAGTTCATTCTTAACATTTTTATCTCATTTAAAAAGAAGCTATAAAAATGTAAAGTAGCCAACCTCCAACTTACCAATGTTTCTAAAAATAGTACAATCTTTAGGCAGAAACTGTTCAGTTTCGATGAAGATATTGAGTGGAATCACCCAGCCATCTCCTCGACCAATACCCGGCTGACACGATCTTTTACCTGCATAATATTGAGTGTGTCAACAATTTTGTATGTGTAACAATAATAAAACTTCATAAAAATATTAAACTGTCAAATTTAGTGCTACCTTTCATATTGAACAGTGTGGTCTGTTTGTCTGTTTTCTTAGCGGCAGCAACAACTTTAAACTTCATTGTCATATCACCATAATCTTCTGCTGCAAGAGGGATCAGGCCATAGCGACTGGGAGATATAAAAAAATATAAAAGTTTTATTGAAGACGATGAAAATAGAAATTAAACATTTTTTTAAACACAGAGTCAGTGATAAAGGGAATTAACCTCATTACTCTGTAACATGAATGATTTTAAATTGACATTTTTGAATTTACTTAGAGTAAATGAACAGAACTGACCGTCCAGCTATGTATATATCTCCAGCATCCAGGTTGATCAGGTCAGCATCCCCTCTCCAAATCATTTCCATACAAGAAGTTGTATTCCCCCCATACAGACAGTCCATCTCAGGCTGAAGCTCTTTAGCTTTGAAAGCCATAATCATGTCCTCACACTTCAGCTTCTCGGCCATGGAAGTGACACACCAGCGGATGACCTCAGAGGGACAGCGGTTCATGGCAGTCAGCATATCATTGAAAATATCACCTTCAGAGAAGAGCAAATAACATTCATATTCATATAATCATTACCAAGTAAAGGAATTAAATTGACTCTTGCTATTTAAATACAAATTGTGAAGATAGCCAGAGGATAGAAACGAAAGTGGAGGAAATAATAATAATAATAATAATAATAATTTTATTTATAAAGCGCTGTTAACAAACAAAATGTAGGCTCAAGGCGCTGTAACAACATTACAAACATAAACACAACTGCCGAAATAACAGTTAATCTAAAAAAGTTTTAAACAAGTAGGTCTTAATGTTCTTCTTAAAAGTGGTATAGCATGTTGTCTGTCTGAGATCAATGGGGAGTGAGTTCCAAACCTTTGGTCCGTGAACTGAAAAAGCACGCAGACCGTAGCTTTTGAGGGAGAAACGTGGCACTACTAAAAGCGTTGAGTCCATTGAGCGCAGGGTTCTCTGGGGGACATATGGAGTAATCAGTTCGCTAAGGTACAAGGGCATCTCATTGTTATATATACACTGATGACAAAGTGTGGCGACCTTGTAATCGATTCTCGCTTTCACGGGAAGCCAATGGAGCCTGCGCAAGAGCGTAGTAGCAGAATCTTGTCTAGTTTTTTTAAGGACTATTCGAGCGGCGTTGTTCTGTATACGTTGCAGCTTGGCTATTTTGTCATCAGGTATACCTGCTAGCACGGCGTTGCAGTAGTCAAGGCGGGAGAGTATGAATGCCACAGCTAGCGTTTTTGTTGACTCCGTTGTTAAATATGGTCGGATCTGGCCTAATCTGCGCAGCTGCAGATAAAGACCTTTGCAGAGCTGATTTATGTGTGGGTCGAAAGATAGTGTTGAGTCGAAGAAAACTCCGCACTACATGGACAAAAGGAACATGGCAGTTCGTGATAAAGAGAGAATCTGTGCTTTCAACTTTTGAGACATTGTTCCTAGTGCCAATCTTAATTATTTCTGTCTTGTCTTCGTTCATCTTGAGTTTATTTTCAACCATCCAATCGCTCACCCTTGCAACGGTACCACTGATATTCTCTGCCAGATGGGACACCTCTGAGGGTACTGATGAATCGTATAACTGTGAGTCATCGGCAAAGAAATGGTATAAGATGCCGGTTGGCCGTATGACACCGCTGAGTGGATATGTGTACATAGTGAACAGTACTGGGCCTAGAACTGATCCTTGGGGTACTCCGTACTTCAAAAGTAAGCTTGTTGATTCCGTCCCGCTAACAACGACACTTTGGGTGCGTTCCGTCAGGTAGGATCCAAGCCACTTTAGGACGACTCCTGCTAAACCAAAAGTTGCAGAGAATCTGGCCATCATAATTTCATGGTCTAGCGTATCAAAGGCTGCGGACAAGTCCAGCATAGAAAGAATTGATATGTGGCCTTTGTCGGAATTGTGAAGTAAGTCGTTTAGTACCCTGACCACTGCTGTCTCTGTGCTACGGCACTTCCTATATGCAGATTGAAATTCTTCCAAGAGACAGTACTGTTCAAGATGAGAAAGAATTTGCACTAACACGATGCGCTCCAGAAGCTTTGACAGGAAGGGAAGATTTGAAACCGGGCGATAGTTTTTTAGACATTTCGGGTCAAGACTGGATTTCTTTAATAAGGGCCTGACAAGTGCATGCTTAAATTGCTGTGGCACAATGCCTGAAGTCAGTGAAGAGTTCACAATGTTGGTAATTGTAGGTACAAGCTCATCTAAACATTCAAGGAGCAAGGAGGTTGGAATGGGATCAAGGTCACATGACTTATTTGGCATCTTCAAAATAGTACTTTTGACATAATCTTCAGATACACGCTGAAACTCGCAAAAAGGAGTATTTTGAAAAATTGGAGAGTGGTCAAGCTGTGATGAGAGGGATGGCATGTCATTTCTAATCTGCTCAATCTTCCCAATGAAGAATCTATTGAAGGAATCAGGAAGTTCAGATAATGGGATAGATGACGGCAAACGTTCGTTATTTGCTCCCCCTAACATTTCAGCGGTGATCCTGAATAGCTCCTTTGAAGAATCAGAATTTTCGATTTTTTGTCGAATATGACTAGCTTTTGCATCTCTAATCATACGGTTAACCTTGTTTTTTTCTCGTATGTATATTTGTCGATGTATCGTCAGACCTGTCTTTTGAAATGTACCTTCGGCACGTCGGCGAATAAGTTTGGCAGTCTTTATGTCTTCCGTCAACCAGGGTGCAGATGGCCTAACTGAGACTGTACGAGTGACAAGAGGTGCATGGCTGTCCAGCAACTTTTTCAAGCAAGAATTGTAATTGCTGAGAACGTCTGTGTTGCTCTGTTGCAACAGCAAAGAGGTCACGTCCATTTTGAAGGAGGCAATATCTATGGCTTTAAGTTTACGGGAAGTCACGTTTTTCTTTGGCCTTTTTGCTTTTGATAGGCGCATTTCAAAGTTTACGAGAAAATGATCTGACAAGCCGCGGTCTGAGACATTGAGTTTGGCTACAAGCTCACTTGCATTTGTAACAATCCAGTCAAGAGTATGGCCTTTGACGTGTGTCGGAACATTTATCAGTTGGTCTAAGTTGCGATCCTTTAGCGCATTTTTCAGCGACATCGCGTATGTCTCATTTTCACTGTCAAAATGCAAGTTCACATCGCCTATGACAAATAGATCTTTTGTTGATATGTGACTGTCAAGGAGGTCTTGAAATTCTTCGATGAAAACTTTTGTTGTCAGTTTATTTCTCTTGCTTGGTGGTGGGCGGTACAGGAAAATAAAAGTCAGTGTTCTACTGTGGTGGGAAAGGCGAAACTCGCACATCTCAAAGGTCGTGTACGTTGAGCTTTCAGGTCTTATTGTTACATACTTGGCTAGACTATCTCTGTACAGTATTGCTAAGCCCCCTCCGCTGCCTGTTTTTCGAGGTAGACTCTTTAAAATAAAGCCTGGGGGCGTTAGCTCAATGGTTCTTGGCTCATCACCAACTTCTTTAAACCATGTCTCACTAAGGAAAACGATGTCGTAGCTATCATCAGTGATGGTGTCTGCAAGCTCAAGGGTTTTGTTACTGCATGACTGGGCATTGAGGTGCATTATTTTAAGCAGACTGGAGGATATAGTCACCAGAGGCGTAGCACATTTTGAAGACACCGGAGGAGTAATATCCCGAATTATAGGTTTTTGATGGGGACATCTGACCTCTGTTGTGTGAGGAGCAATAGGGGTGGGGTGGTTAATAAAACAGTTTAGTAGGGAACTGCTGAACTCTGTCGTAGAAGAAATGACAGGGGTAGGGGTGGGGTTAACAACACAGTTAAGAGTCCTGGAAACTGTGTGACATGTATCTGTTGAGTTGAATTGCGGTAGGTTATACCATAGGCGAATAAGACGCCCAGCCCTAGACCCACGAACTGTCGGCAGTTTACGCCCGATGCCAAGTCGACAAATATTTCGGAAAACCTCGCTGTCTAGTCGTGATTTGAGTAACACACATGTGCGTCCTATGCGACGCAATAGATTAGCGTCCATGACTCCAGTATGGTGATTTGACACACTAGGACTGATGACACACAGGTTTGCGCTCCGACTGCTATGTAGTGGCCACGGTACACGGTTTTACCAAGCACATCAATCCCTCGGGCTATGAGTATCACTCTGTTACTGTTTATATAGATGCTTGTTAAACTAAAGGATAGTAAATGAATACAAAAACTAATTAAATTTAATTAACGTGACTTAAATCTATCAAACTAAATACACCAATCTATAGACGAAATCAACACAAATCTAATGGTATAAGAAAGATCACTTAGCTCTAGAAAATAGCAACACAAAAATCCTCCAAAACGAGAGACGAAAAAACACGACTGCTGCCTGCTGGCGCAACAAAAACATAAAACCTTGGCTGTTTTCTTTGAATGAGGTTCAATTCCAATGATAAAATTATACAATGTCAATATTGATGAAAACAAAAAAAGAGCAAACTAACTAGGCATTTGTTTTCTTAAATATTATTATACAATACTAATACAGTTCAATGCTTTAAAACATTCTCTATTCTAGTGATTCCAAGCCTTCTTCAGCCCACAGGCCATATAAATTCCCAACACAATTGCCCTGAGCCACATTAGGCAATAATAGAAATTAAATAGAGCAGACACCAATTTTGTTAAGAAAAGCTTTGTATCCAACATTATTTCATTAAATCTTCCTTTCATATCAGATTTCTTCCATCACTTTTGGCAAGAATTATTGTAAGCATTTAGCATCACGCTAGTTTGCAATCTTCTCCATCACAATTTGTCTCTTTTGGTAAATTTCCTTGAAGTAACTTCGAAACCTTTTCTTTGCTATCTGAGCCAAAGATGCAGCCACACTTGTGAATTGTTTCATAATGCTGTTTACAGACTTTATGTTTAACAAAAACAGCCATATTTTCTAAATATTAACATGTTGGCTTGTTATCAGTAAAAATCTGCCACTTTTCTTGGAATTGTCTACACTCAGAGCCAACTTTAAGTTGATTCAGCTTTCCCATTTTATCAACATGCAAAGGAATAGAAAGGTGCCAGTTGTGTCCATCATCTGTTAAGCACGACCATCTCAAAGATCCAAGATATAAAACTATATTACAATGAGATATATCTATTTAGTGTACTGTAGATGGAATTTTTGATGGGTTGGATAGCCATCAGGCAGTTTTTTTTGTGAATTCCTGCTCTATTTGGTATTCTTTTAATCAAGAAAAAAAAAAAACCAAAAAAAACCCTAAAATGATCCAAAACTCCGCCATATGCCGGTCCCAAGCCCGGGTGAGAAAGGAGGAGGGTTTGGCGTGGGGGCTAGCGACCCTACCCTGTAAAACCACTATTGCTACAGAAACGGCAAACTCGACACATAATGAAAACTATACATGCGGCGAGGGCGCCAAACCCTGATGACGGTGTTGGATCAAAGCCAACTGGAAGTCCAATACCCGATACATGGCAAGCCTTTCAACGCAAGGAAACCGACTCTTATAGGCACTCAGGAATGTAAGAACCCTGAATCAATGCGGTAAGCTGGCCCAACTTTTAAGAGAGTTTGACTCTTACCGGCTGGACATCCTTGGGATCTGCGAGATGCGGTGGACATCAAGTGGACAAATAATCAATGATGGCAAGATAATAATACACTCAGGACATGACAAGGAGCACATTGGTGGTGTAGGAATCATCATGTCTAAAATAGCAGCTTCAGCGCTAATTGCTTGGAAGCCGGTCAGTGACCGCATCATTACAGCTCGACTCCAAACAAAGCAAATTAAAGTCACTACCATCCAAGCTTATGCCCCTACAGAGGATGCAGAAGATATCATCAAAGATAATTTCTATAATCAACTACAAACCACTCTTGATGAAACACCTACTCACGACCTAATTCTACTGATGGGAGACTTTAACGCCAAAATCAATCCCAACCGGCTTTGAATATGTAATGGGACCATATGGCTCTGCAGAAAACATCAGTGATAATGGCGAGTGCTTGATTTCTCTCTGCGCATCCAACAGCCTTTCAATTGGAAACACATATTTTAAGCACAAACAAATACACAAAAAAACCTTCAACGAGATAGATTACATTTGCATCTCCAAACGATGGAGGTCATCTCTGTTAGACGTGCGGACCCGCAGAGGAGCTGATATTGGCTCAGACCACTACCTTGTCAGTAATGTAAGCTCCGATTGAAACGCCAACCAAAACGAGCCACACGACCCCGCCCATTTAATGTAGAGAAGCTTAAAGACGGCAATACTGCAGCACAGTTCCAATTGAAACTAACGAACCGCTTTGAGTGGGCCAACTTCAAAGATACCACTATTGGGTGCGCGGAAGAAGTTATCGGAAGGAGGCGAGGTTCATACAAGGAACGGTGGATACAAGACAGAACGTGGAAATTGATTGATGAGAGGAAAGAGGCCAAACGTAGACGAGATCAGAAAAATGAAACACAGGATCACAGCCTAGCGGAAGAAGCCTATAGGGAAGCAGATCTGAAAGTAAAGAGAAGCTGTCGGCAAGATAAAGGGGACTGGATTGAGCAGAAGGGACAAGAGGCACAAGCAGCTGCAAGCAGAAATGACACAAAAACCCTCCATCGTATTGTCCGAGATCTCACTGGAGCAAAGAGTGGACATGGGGCACCAATAAAAGACAAGCAAGGTAAAACTTTGTTAATGAAAGAAGAACAGGATGCAAGATGGGTAGAGCACTTTCAAGAGACCCTTAACCAACTGTCGCCCGACCTAACTTACATATTCAAGGACCCCTCTCCAGACTATGATCTCAAGGTCAAGACAGACCCAATAACTGCTGAGGAGGTTACCATGGCCATTGCAGTGCTAAAGAATAACAAAGCACCAGGACTAGACATGATATCAGCAGAAATGCTAAAATATGGGGGACAGTGCATTGTTTACAGAATGACTGATCTCTTAAATCTCTGTTGGCGAACTTCAAAAGTCCCAGAGGACTGACAAAAGGGAGTAATTGTAAAGCTTCCAAAAAAGGGCAACTTGGCAGACTGCAACAACTGGAGGGGCATTACTCTCCTCTCTGTCCCAGGCAAAGTTTTCAGCACTGTTTTGTTGAGACGGCTTCAACAGTCTGTAGATGAAAGGCTCAGAGAAGAACAAGCAGGTTTCCGAAGAGGCAGATCATGTACAGAGCAGATTTTCGTTTTACCAAATATCATAGAACAAAGTCTTGAGTACCAACAACAGCTAACGATCAGTTTCGTGGACTTCAAAAAAGCGTTTGATAGTGTCCACCGAGAATCACTATGGAAAATAGTTAGAGAGTACGGTATCCCAGAAAAATTCGTCCAGATCCTACGACACCTTTACAGTCAGTCTAGTTGCTGCATTAAAACAGAAGAGGGAACAGAGTTTTTTACAATCGAGACAGGTGTGAGACAGGGGTGCATCTTATCTCCCTTCCTTTTCCTCCTAGCCATTGACTACATAATGAGGAGAGCAATGAACCAGACTGCCTTTGGTATTCCATGGCATGATCAACTCCGATTGACGGACTTGGACTTTGCTGATGATGTTGCACTACTCGGGGCTACAAATAAATGCATTCAAGAAATGACGGAGAGCCTAGACAGAGAGGCACCCAAAATTGGCCTCCGCATAAACTTGGATAAGACCAAAATTATGTGAGTGGGATATAAGGCAAAGGGTGTCCCCGTCAGACTTGGCGAGTCAAAGCTTGAAGAGCTGGACAAGTTCACGTACCTTGGCAGCATCATAACAAATGATGGAGATGCTTACCATGATATAGCGTGCCGAATAGGAAAGGCAGGGAGCATTTTCCAAAGGCTGCAGCCTATTTGGACTAGCCAAGCCATTGGACTCGAGACAAAAATACACCTTCTCAACACAATCGTCATTCCAACTGCTACATATGCATGTGAGACGTGGAAGTCATCTGTCAAAATAGAGAAAAGACTAAATGTGGCTCAACAGAGATGGCTGAGACGGATTTTGGGAGTCAGTTACACAGACCGGATCTCAAACAAGGAAATCCTATGCCGAACTGGGAGTAGAACATTTAGTAAGGTTGTGACTGAGCGTCGCATGAGGTTTGCGGGACATGTTCTATGTCAAAATGAATTACGCACACCAAGAGTTGCGATAACATGGAAGCCAAAACGAGGAAAGAGCTAACAGGGACGTCCTCGTATTACCTGGCGACACACCTTCATGGAGGACCTCAGAACAGTGGACACCAGGTGGGAGGAGGCTTCAGACATTGCCAGTGACAGATCATTATGGAGACAGCTTGCCGCCCAATGCGCCGAACGGCGCGCGAGGACCTAAGTCTAAGTAAAATGATCCAAACAAACAAAAATAAATAAAAAAGAAATGCAGATCATCACAAATTAAAATTCACTTCTATAAAAACCTGGCCAAATGATATATCAGCATGATACGAGGATAAAAACATATCTTGTTCCATATGCCAGGACATCTTTTACAAGTGCCTTTTGAGCATGAAACAATGAATTGTCTCAGTCAGCCTGGAAAACTGATGACTTAAAAGAGATTTTAAACATCTAATTAACACAACATGTCTGTGTTGATGTGACAATATATGTAGGTCACACCTAGGACTAAGTAGTCATGTGAAGTACTGCACTCTTATATAATTGGCATAATATTTTTTGCACTTACCGACCCATGTGTAGTAGGTATCAGTTCCAATATCAATCAAAGTCTGTGTTGTGTCTGAAAACATTAAGTTCTTCCTAGTAAACACTCGCTTGAACACGTCCACAGGGTAGGAACTCTCAGAATTGAAGATTTGAAAAGAGCTGCTTAACCTGCCTCCTCTACCAAAGAGCTGCTGAACAGTTAATAGAAAGTCTTTATAACCTTTGACAATGTCAGGCTCTCTGACGGCTGATGTCAGGATGACATTTGATGTCACCTGCCCCCAATTACAAGTTGCGTAATCGGTCACAGCTGCAGTCTTACCATCTGGACACAGGAGTTGATAACTCTGAGAATAACAAAAATATATAATAGAGACAAAATAAAAAAAACTGGATTCCTTTAAATATACTTAGTCCTCCTCTCTTCTGCTATGTGGATATAATCAAACATGATCTTAAAATAGTGGGTATAAAAGTTGACTACTGGGAAGACACAGCCCTAGACCAAACTAAGTGGAGAGAGGCGGTAATGATAGAGAGACACCTACAGTCAAGTAGCAATGTCCTCAGTGCTGAAAATAAAAAAAATATGAGCCAAACAGAAAATTCTTCTAACACCCAAGCATCGACTCAAAGCATTGCTTTTAAAGGTGAATCATAGTCTTTCTATAACTGAAGGTGGCCAATAGGGCCAACACGTTAACTTAAAGGACACAAATACCTAACAAACTTCCCAACTGTTTTCATTACCTCTTTGTAAAGGTATGTGTATACTATATGATCCTAGTAACCCACTGGGTTAAACATTCATGACAGAATGACTGGCTGGATTAATTATGTAATAGAGTTGTTGATAAAAAGGTTTGTTAGAGCATATGATTGTTTATATTTGAGTGAGTAATGTGTTAGTAACATGTAGACCTAGGTTCCATATAAAGGTTTATTACTTAAGGTGATAATGTATGTTTGTTTTACTAGTTTTGAATGCTCCTTCAGAATTGAAAGATTATTAAATCCTAGCCCAAACCTCTGGCAGGATGATTGGGGATGGTGATTGACAGGGTTTAAACCCAGGACCAACGAGACAAAAGTGCATACCACATGACCAGGCAGCCATCTAATGTAACTTCAAATAAACATACTAGCTCCAAAAAAAAATTGTTAGCAGCGTTTTGGTAGATACCCTGGTACAGAATTTATAATTTAAAAAAATGGATATGAAACTAGACTTAAAAATTATGAGGTTCTACAACTACAGGTTAGCCACACTCACTGCAGGATCTACATTGATACTAGATATTTCAGAATTGTTTGCAAGGCTCTGGATGATGTCAAAGATGTCATGTCTGACGAATGCCAACTGCCCTTTGCCCTCAGCCACGCACCTAAAGGCACCGTCATACCCAGCAAAAGTGTCACTAGTTGTACAGAACTCTTCATTCTGTCCAGTACACAACTCACAAACTGATGTCGGGTTGTTTCCTGTAAAGTATTTAAGTATTTATAGTTCAGTGCTTTAGTTGACTTTGGCAAAAAATGTATCACTACAACAAAGAAAAACATAATACTTTCCTGTTCAATATTTATTTAGATCATTTTGCCTTATGAACACATTCTTAAAAGTCTGATATAATTTAGCACTTTGCTTATTTTATTTATGTTTGTTAAAAACACTTTATAAATTGATTTGAAGGTACAATCTCATTATCAATATTTCTGAAGATGGCCAAATATTTTTTTTTCAAAAGCTGACTCAGGAGAAGTTGGGCTCAACTAGTTTTTGTCTTGACTATATGTGTTAGGATGAACTTTTTTTTAAATCCTGAAACCCTCATAGTTAATTCTTCCCTTTTAAATGTGTTGAATTTACATTCTTGAAAAGAAATATTGACTATATTGTTACTTTTGTACTGTGAACTGCAGCTCCCTATACATAAGACTTACAGCCTTGCAAACATCATATCCAGCAAGATTTAAGTGTAAAATGATGTTTAAGATTCTGGTTTACTTACCATAAGGATTGTAAAATGATGTCAAAGAGCCTGGCAGACACATCTTACCCAAAGCAGAGGCTACCGCCTTGACCAAGGCATTACACTCAGTGATTTGTATGTAGTTGTTCTTTAGTAGTGTGCCAATCGGGTAAACCCAGCCAGCAGCCATTCCAATACCTAATAAAGAACATCAATTATTATTAAGTCCCATGTTTGTTCTTGACATTGTATTTGTACATGTATTCATACATCAGTAATTATCTACAACCAGAAATTATGTTTTCACTAAATGGTCATTTATTTGCTTTATTCAAAAAATTTTTAACTGCATTATATTATAGAACCTAATTTATGATTATTTTTGTAGAACATTTCTGCTTTTTTTTTCAAACATTAGTTTTTTTATTTAATTATAACACAAAAATGCAAAGAGTGTTTAAAATTTAACATTCAATAAAGCCCAATGCTCATAATAAATGAATAATTTGGGACAATTTCAATTTAAAAAAAAATGTTTGAAATAAAAAAAAAAATCTCAAAATTATCAAGTTCAGAACTTTTTTCACAAAGAAATTTAATGCTTAGTAATACATTCAGCTATACGCTCACAGAAAAGAAAACAAACATTCAGAAGCCAATTGAAAAGATAAAATAAAAGGCTTAAAAAAATAAAACTTACCAGAAAAGCATACTGAATTCCCACTTAAAGATCTCAGATCTATACTGGTGCCTACAGCTACTAAAGCAACCGAATACAAAGATGGTCTATCAGTTGTTGTAGCTGAAATAAAATAAACACAAAAATTTTAACCAAGGACCAGGTCTAAACATGGTGTCAGCAGAAAAGCTAAACATGGAGGACAATAGATTGTTGATAAATGAACGATCTCTTAAATTTTTGCTGGCCAACATCAGAATTACATGAAGACTGGCAAAATGGGGTGATAATAAAACTCCAGAAAAAGGACAACCTGGCAGACTGCAACAATCAGAGAATATTACCCCCCTTTCAATTCAGGACAAAGTTTTAAGTACTTTTCAGTCACGATGACTGCAACAAATAATTTGATAATCACTGAAATACTTATACATAAACACTTTCATAATGACTTGAAATTAGACAAACAGCAATACATATTAGTGACCTGTTAGAAGATATTTCTTTTATTTACCTGTGTCATATTTCTCTGCCATGATAGGCATCATGTTGTGCTGCCGACCTGCATAGTAGCCCAGACCTGAGTCAAAGTTGATCAGGTCAGCCTGATCTGTTTCAATCAATTCCATGCAAGAAAAGCTAAGAAAAATAAAAGAGAACTTATTAACTAGCCAAATATTATAACAAAGTCAAGCTTAAAAAAACAACAAATGTTTGTATGAGATTCTTTAGATATGAAACCTGCTTTATGCCTTAGTATGAAATATATCAAGTAATTTACAATTAAAATGAATGTCCACTTGTTCAGCAAGTTGATAGATTGAAACTTAGAAATTTTTTTATTAAGGTTGAGAGTTATCAATTATTTTCCAAGATAAAACAAGTTGCATTTCTAAAAAAAAAAATCTTAAAATGCCCTGTGAATTATTTTAATGAAACGATTAATTGTAAAATTATATAAAATAACTTTCATTCGGCATTTAAAATCTATAAAATATTTTTTTAACAACAAAGAAACCATTCTTAAATAAACTTGATTCTCCTTAGATATTAATATAAATGTGGCTTATAATTGTGGATCATAATGATATTATGAGCCATAATAATACTAAGTAACTGGCTTTTCTTACAAAAGTTCAGACTAAATATAAATAAACATACACATCTTGTGCACTGATACACTGGAAATCTTCTGGTAACACAGCTGATAATGTTTTGTTCGCTTGCACTGCCTTCTGAAGCTCTGCTTTCAATTGAGCACATTTCACCTCTTCAGCTTTGTTGGTTACACACCACCTAGTGGCTAAATACAGACAAGGGGCATTAACTCTCAACTGAGAATGGCATAGTAGCATGGATACATACAATACACACATTATGTAAAGTAAAAAAAGTAAAGTTCCCCATTTCAGACCTTGCGATGTATAGGGTAGACGATGTTAAGGTCATCTGTTTCTTTGGTTAACATTTAACGAGCAGGGTGTCATGTGGCCAGCACAACCAACAACCGCCTTACATTCCCCGACTTAAGTCAGAGTTAGGTGGCAACCTAAAAATCCAGATATATTCCAGTCTTCACAGAGATTCGAACTCTGGACCCAAGGTTGAAAGCCAAGCGCTTAACCACTCAGCCCCCCCCCCCCCCCCCAAGCACGTTATATGATCATAATAAATATGTAATAATAATCATTTTGTTATGAGATGGAGGCAGAGTCAGATTTACAACAGCACAAGACTGTGCAGGTCCAAAAGGCCTTACCTTTGAACTGGGCCTGCACATTTCGAAAAGTACTCTTTATTTTCGCTTCACAATAAATCGTGCTTTTTACATTTGAGTAGTTAATTCTAAACATTAAATCAAGTGCGTTTATATTGAAGCTTGAAGAGTGTAGGGGACTCCAAAAATATACTGCCCAGTATCAAAAAGTATGCCATATATATATTATAAAAAAAAAAGAAGTAAGTAGGCCTACTTGTAAATTAAATATAATTTTTCTTCGTTTAAAAAAAAAATTATTTAATATACAATGTATATTACAGTAGCCGAAAAATGTCAATTTTTAGGTTTTATGCAATTTAGTAAATCCATAGTAGATTATGGCACACTATAAATGGCGACTTTTTAACCATGACAGTGTTGTTTTCTGTAAAATTTAAAATATTATTGGTAAAATGAGAAAATAATTAAAAAAAAAAAAAAAAGAAAAAAAAAACAACCAATGTAAAGTTGCTAAACAGTCAAAATATAAAAATTTCATTTTTTTTTTCTTTTTTGTGGGTGCCCTTTTCCCTGGGCTATAAGCCCGCCTGCCCCCTTTAAATCCAGCCCTGAGCATATTTCCTTATTATAATTCACACACATTCTTTCAGAAATGTTCTGGAACAGTTGGTTGTGCTGGCTACATGACAACCTCATAATCCAGGATGGCTGCCTGGTCGTGCGGTTTGCACGCTGGACTGTCGTTCAGTTTTATTGATGGTCCCGGGTTCAAACCCTGCCCGCTCCCATCCCCCGTCGTCCTGCAGGAGGTTTGGACTAGGAAGTAATTATCTTCAACTCTGAAGGAACATCAGAAACATGTAAAACATTTTACAACAAAACATCTGTTAATTAATATTCATTGTCCACAGATACTAAACTGGTTAGCCTTCGATCAGAACTTGTCATTCACTCAAAAGTTTTCTAGCTCTAGACTCTAGATTATTCTAGCTTTATCAACAGTGATAGTGTGCATACATCTGCCAATAAAATTTTAAGTAGATCTAGTCTATACTATGTATTTTTACTAGACTAAATACACACAGCTCGTCAGATGAAAGACTAAGACTAAAACATGGAGGTCTATCTGAGTCTAGCTAGAATCCTAGATCTACTAATGAGTCTAATGACTCTAGACTAGTCTAGACTCTAGCTTCAAGCCTAGCCTTTTTTAGCTTTTACTCCTTTATCATAAATTTATTACTTACTATTTTATGTATATAAAATATGGATGTTGGTCTTAAACTTTAATCTATAGGCTCTTAATTATTGGACAAGTAAACTAATTAGGCTTTAAATATACGGGATAAAAGTTTCAGGAAGTGATTGTTGACATTTTCTCATTCAGAACACTCTCATATAATTTTCTAAACTTGAGGATTAATAGATCTATACAGAGACACTTACGTCTGTCAGCAAAGGAAACATAAACTAAGGATAGAATAAGAAGTGCCACTGCTGAGGCTCTCATTCTTAAAGATGTTTAATGTAAAATCTCTCAGTATAAATATTTTTAGACTCCTGTCACCATTTAGATCTATTTATCCGTAGGTAGATCATCCATACTGTTGCAACCTAATAACACACAGGTGTTTTCAAGCGACAAGTATAAATCCGCGATAAAAACGAGTTTTTCAGATCAAATGTGAGATAGATGAGTCACGCCTTTTAATAATTTTATAGATTTAAAAAAAATCAATTACATTTTTAAAAAAGCAACAATTGCTTAAACAATTTAGATTCTATACAAGGTAAATGAAGATTTAATTTTAGTTTTGTTAAGGATGCGACCTGGCGTAGTGATTAAACAACTATCGGGAACTACAGGTATAGACGACAAACGCGTTTGAGACATGTGAATATTTAGGTCAGTGTTACGGTGGTCTCCGCGGAAAACCTCTTATTCAGTTACTAGCTATTGGTTTCTCGCATGTTTATTTATTTATTTTTAAAGATTTATTTATGTTTGTTGTATTTCAATCATGTACCAAAATTTCACCAGTTGATTTCATTCTACTGTCTTCTGTGATAACCTTGCTGTCTCATTCAGTGTGAGGTCCCACATGTTTTCATCCATCGTTTATCTATATAGGCCTATTTTTTCTACGCTTCGCTTTATTTGTCCTGGTATTTTACTTTGCAGTTAAAACATCTAGATCTAGTGTTTCTTTTCAACATTGAGCCACGAGAATGAAAAGCTAAGAAGAATTAAAAGTTTCACCAGAAAGCCAGAAACTATGTATATAATTTTGTCTCATGGCGGATTCCAACATGAACCACTTGACAGGTTACCCATTTGGCATCCTTCAAATCAAAACAAGTTCCAAAGGCCAGAGGTTCTCAAACCTTTTCAATTTAGGGACCCCTTTACGAGCCATACGATATTAGCGGACCCCTGACGTGCCCAAATAGCATATTTTTAAAGCTACCGACAGCAGCGGCCCTTATCATGCTCATACCGATGATGGACGAACAAAGATAGACTTGAATAATAAATAGCACTGCCTAGAATTAATCTTGTTTTAAAAAGCACACATAACTGAATTTAGGTTACATGAAATAAGCTAGTCCTAAAAAAAACAACACAGATCTTGGGTAAAATACTCATCAAATAAAGTACTGTAAATGTGTAGTTTCACGCGCTAGTTTCAGGACTTTTCTTTTTATAGCCTCTATCGGGTTATATCCCAACTACCCGTATTTTTGTGCAGAATTTTTTTCTCTATCAGGTACACATAAATTATAGCATAATAATGTCAGTTTAATTTAAAAAGAGAACTGAAAAATACAAAGAAATATAGGGAAAAACGCGACTTCCGGCCCAATACTTTTTAATCAAAGAAACGAAACGGACTAGTCCAACAAACCCTATTAAAATAGCGCAGAGGACAAAAAAAAAAAAAAAAAGCGCGGACTGTATCTATCTCATATCAAATATGCCTTGATCTAAAAATCATAGGCCTATTTATCTGGAGGCAGCAGAGGTTTGAATTCTGAGTTTTTCTTCTCCCTCGGGCAGGAGGAACTCGTTAGCTTTAGGTGGCAACCAACCTTTTGTCCTACACGTTCAGCTTCTAAACGTTATCACCGACAGCACCTCGAAGGTGGGGAGTCGGGCTGGAGGCGCGAGACAGCGGGTAGATTGGTCATGAGGCTATAAGGTGAAAATCTGCAAAATCACTAACTCAGATTTGACAATATGTTTCAGAAGAGAAAAGAAATAAAGTAGATTCTAGAAACAACTTTTTAGACACATGCAGATCTAGGTATTTTAAAAGACTTAAGACTGAATCATTTATTTCAAAATAAAATGTTGCACATATTTGAATAACTGGTTGTTGAGCATCTCGGTAATGATACACAAGTCCCAGGTTCGATCCTTATACTAAACAATTTTTGTCAAGGACAAATAATATATATATTGTTATGACCCTACATTGCGCACTGTCATTAGGTGCGAGACTGTGCACCATGAGACACAGGGCAGAGACGCGCTAAAAGAGAGAGGAAGTCAAAGATGGCCGATAATTAGATCTAGGATGTAAACAAAAAAAGAAGTGCTGCTTTTATTGGTTACTCTAGTGGTATATTTGTTACTATTGTTCTATTATTCAACTGTAGTTTTGATATATCCCTTTCGTTGAGGTTCTTTGGACTCGCTGCTGGCTGAGTTACAGCACTATGTTAAATGTTTTCTTGGAGGTTCAGAGTGTGCCGATTTAAATTATTCTGACAGCGGATTCCAGCGGTGGTTGATTTTGAAACCAATATGATGCCAATGCCTACTCATTCTCGTCGTATGACCTCAAAACCATCCATTCGAAGTTTTTTTTTTTTTTTTCTTGCGGTGGTTGATTTTGAAACCAATACTATGCCAATGCCCATACATTCTCATCGTATGACCTCAAAACCATCCATTCGAAGTTTGTTTGTTTCTTTTCTTGCGGTGGTTGATTTTGAAACCAATACGATGACAATGCCAACTCATTCTTATCGTATTACCTCAAAACCATACATTCGAAGTTTGTTTGCTTGTTATCGGTTTGAAAGTCTAACCTACAAGATTACATAAGAGAGTTTGTGTTTGCTGTCAAGACATTGATACCATCAGCTCTTGTTGGCTAGAGTGGTTCTCACTACTTCGACTAATATAATGTACTAGCCGGACATTACCCGCGGCATGCGGGCCTTAGATTGTGTTTACTAATCTGGTGGATTGGTTTGATTTAGATGTATGTCAAACTTAGCTAATGATCCTTTCAAGTTTTTCTCTTTCGCCACGAAAATAAAAGTAGTTTTGCGAAAATGGGTTTACCCGTTAAGACGATACATTCATATCTATTAAAAACGAAAGGAGCGCGAGATGAATAGGATATATATAAAGTACAATTAAAACGGGTTTACCCGATTTGTTAAACGAATGGTACGCCGAGCCCAGGACGTCTAAATTCGCAGATATAAGGAACGAATTTATGCTCTTGAAACACAAATTTGAAGGCTTATTTCATTAAATAATGAAATCAATAGACTATATTTTATATTTTCATGTGTCAAAGTAAAAAAATAAACTATCTGTGCTTTTAAAAATTAGATCTAGATCCTTTCATTCTAAACTTGATCTTGGCCTTGATCGATAAAATAGTAACACATTCTTAGAGTTGGCAACTTTTTTTTTATGCTCTTAACTTTTTTTTAGGGCTACAATACATACGTTACGGTTCCAGTTAGTACCCAAGGAACATTTATCTTATCTTATATAATACAGACGTTACTTCAAAAAAGAAGATGATTACGTCCTACGCGTCATGCATTTAGTCATGCATATTAACCAATGACTTAAATTCTGCCAAGTCACTGGTTTTCCTGGCTAGCTCAGGCAACCCATTTCATGCTCTAATAGCACTAGGGAAGAAGGAGCATTTGTACAAATTTGTCCTAGCATATGGGACGAGGAATGTGCCTTTATCTTTGTGTCTTTCAGAGTATTTTATTAAATTTTGTTTTTGTATTTGGAGATTGTGGTTCAGTGTTTTATGTATGATTGCTACTTTACTTTTGAGCCTTTATTTATGCCACTTTTTATCAAGATTGGTCAAACAGTTTAGATTTCTATGCGGGACATCCATACAGACGCCTTACTTCTACTTTATAGCATAAGATATTCAAGATGTTCTTGAACCCTGGCCCAAGGGTACCTTGCTACGCCTCTGGTTGCACGTGAATAGGACCCGGGTTATGGTCATCTGATCATAAGCCTGCTGAACCAGAGACACAGTGTGTGTAAGGCAGTGCAGTTCAAGGCCGGACAGAGAGTAGACCGGGACTGTTAGTCTGCCATGAAGTCGGTCCTGGTGGAGTCCTGAAGTGAATGTACGAGTCCAGGAAGAGATAGAGACAGTAGAGTTTATTAGTTTAGTACGAGAACAGTGTAATAGCTGAAGGGAGGCAACTCAACGAGACATAGACGTTTATTTACATGGAGACATGACAAACACATAGGACATCTGCCTTGAACACAGCATCTAAATATCGGTTCTAGACTTGGGCGGAAATCGTTCTCTACTCTCTAATGTCAACATCCGGTAATTCTGCAGGATTTCAAGGGGCAGCCATCTTTGTTACTATTTTGTTTATGTTCCAAAGAAATCCCAAGACAGTGTCTTAAAAAATACCAAGAATTAACATTACTTCTGTGTTTTCAAAGCAATTCAATTTTTTCTTTTAATTTTGACTTAGTGTCAATACAATACGTAAATACGTTTCTTATTGTTCTGTCTTCTTTTTAATTGTTAAATATTGTCTAGTATATCTATTTCTATTCTGAATTATTCTGATATAGAGAATGTAAATTTAACTAGGCCTACAATAAATATCATCACAGTTTATTACCAAAAATTAATTGACCTTCATTACCTTTAAGAACCTTGTCATATTAATATAGTATATAGTCTAGTTCTAGCAGTTAGATTATGAGTCTAATTAATAGACTTATTAGGACTAGATGATACCGGTATAGCTAGATCTAGCATATTTTTTAGCTTCAAAAATAAAAACAAACAAAAACCCAAATCGGAAAGAAAACCAAAGATACAAGATTACAGTCTAAACAATAACAAAAATGGCTGCCCCTTGAAATCCTGCAGAATTACCCAACATTCTAGTCTAGTGTCTAACAGTGCGCACCTTCTGCACTATCTTGGATGGCGGTGTGCATGGCAGGGTTATAACAATATAGACGACAATTGTAGTTGGTCTTCTGTGACGTTCGATGACGTCCTTTGTTTAATTAGTTTCAATCAACATTTTTCGGGGGGAGGTACCTGGTAGTGAAAAAATAATAATTTTGGGTCCCGCAAGCAGGTGGTCTGGTGTGTGTGAATGTGTGTGTGCATTTTTTTTTTGCAAGCTGGTGGTTGGGCCCTTTTAGGGGGGTTGGGCAAAATCACTTAATAAAGGCTAAAAAAAAAGGTGGGGGCTTTTTGGGTAAATTTTGTATTGTTTGCGTACAGGTTAAGTTCGCAAATCTTTTATATGCAACCATTTACGTCATTTTAAAAATTTTAAGATGACGTAATTTTTATTGGATGAAGAAAATTTATTTTATAGGCAAATCCAATACAGCTCTTTGCTGAAGTTTTTTTTTTTTAAAACTATAAACTAACTATGCCAAGAGCGCTATTTTGAAGGGGACTTCAGCATTGCCAATAAAAAAAAACATTGTAGGAAAAAGAAAACGCGTATATTAAAATGCGGAGAAAATAATTTTTAGCCTCAAAATTTTGTTGGTGAAAAATTAAAGTGTTGGGTTTTATATTTCACTAAAACTAATATTATAAATACACCCAATGCTTTGATTTGTTTTTTTTACTACCCAAACTTTTGAGAAGAACGTGTGGTGAGACTCAGCCAAAAATGTTTTTCCTATTTTTATGCGGGTTAATATTTGCGTTGCTTTATATATATATTGTAATAACTCAAGGGAGGCAACTCAACGAGGCACATATATCTTTATTTACACGACAAGTTCACAAAACATCATCTTTCTTAGGCACAGTCTTTTCACTTCGGCTCTCTACTTGGGCGGAAATCGTTCTCTCCTCTCTAATGTTGACATCCTTTTAGGTCTAGTCCAGTGGTTCCCAAACTTTTTTGTCTCGTAGACCCATTGCCATGTTTTTAAGTTTTCGGTAGACCCCCCAGCATTTTTTTGAAAATTCATGAACTTCAGATGTGCTTTCTCACTGATTACACTGCGATATATATTTATTGATGACATTCAAAGCAAAATAAAGCAAAATAAAATTTAATATGCATTACAAGAAGTAACTAAACAACAACAACAAAAAAAAACGCATATTGTTGTGCAGCTTTGATAATAAAATGTCAATCTTGGGCTTCAATTTAGTTCGGGTTAACATTCTATCTTCTCGATTAGATGATGTCTGACTGATTTGAAAGTAAGAAAATTTATCATTGTCATTGTATGCTTCATTAATTTAATCCTCACATGAAACACTGAGATTATGCCTTCGTGTTGATCAAATTTAGGTCATCACATTGTAGCTGCAAGTTAACCTCATTCAATTTATGAAACAAGTTTGTGAAATAGACTATGTCCGATTCCCGTTTAATTTCTATGTTTTAAAATAGGATCTTAGCAACCAAGAACTCAGAAAAAATAGTGTCAAAGATAAGCCTTTCGAAAACTATCATACTTCAGTGTGAAGGAGCAATTGATCACAATTTCAGGCAAAAAGCAATTCTTTATGAATTTCTTGATTCATAACAAAAATATAATAATACCACTACATTATCAGGCAAGGTTAGCTAGTCCAGCTTTTTAAAAAAGTAAATCGTAATAACACGATAACCATTCATTGTCCAAAACTCATTTCACCATTACACCTTTGAACTGTATTGTTGCTTAGAGGAATTTTTAATGATATCAGATATAGGATTGTGTAAAACAGATTGTAAAACCCCTTAAATGGTTAGCAAAGTCAATATTTTGCTTATAGTGTGCAGATTTTTAGAGTTTGATATAAGCCTAAGTAAATATATTGTAAGACGCTCACAAACCTCGTCTATGATGTTTAATCAACATTTTTCTACTGTGGCTTAATTCTGAATTTAAAAGTTTTCAAAAGTATTTCAAATCTTAATCTATTTTATTTCATGTTGACTTTTCTCGATGTTCCAGCTTCGATGGTTTCATAGCGACATAGCTTCAAACTTTGTTAGATAAAAATAAAGAACAAATGCAATAGTTGTTCAACAAAGAAAGAATGAAGCCAAATTTTTAATAACCAACAATTTACGGTCAACATTTAATTTTATAGACTCGGCCATATAAATTATTACTTTCATGTAGACACAATTAAGGTATTTAAAGTAATACGTTAAAATTTTTAAATAAAAAAAATCATTCCACTAACAGGGTTGAAATTCAAAGGATTAACTAAGGTACAAATCATGTGTGAACGAGTCAATTTCATGAATGGTCATGCTTCAATGAGATCCGCCTTCGTAGACCCCCATTAACAGGCCATAGACCCCCAATTTATTTTTTCACTTCCGTAGACCCCTTGGAAGTCCTCGTAGACCCCTGGGGGTCTATATAGACCACTTTGGGAATCACTGGTCTAGTCTATCACAGTGCGCACCTTCTAGCACTAGCCTGGATGGCGGTGCGCATGGCAGAGTTATAACAATATATATTTTTACTATATATTTTTTTTAATTTGGCAATAATGAAGTACAATTTAGCACTCTTTGCAGTACAGTGATATACTAGCGAGTACAGTGAGGTGCAACGAAGTACAGTGATAGCCTATACTAGCGAGTACAGTGAGGTGCAACGAAGTGCAGTGATATACTAGCCAGTACAGTGAGGTGCAACGAAGTACAGTGATATACTAGCTAGTACAGTGAAGTGCAACGAAGTGCAGTATATACTAGCGAGTACAGTGAAGTGCAACGAAGTGCAGTATATACTAGCGAGTACAGTGAGGTGCAACGAAGTACAGTGATATACTAGCGAGTACAGTGAAGTGCAACGAAGTACAGTGATAGGGAGGAGCTGTTATGGCACAATTAGGAATTATTCGGGAATAGGGGGAAGTTTTTACTTAGTAACGATGACGTGACAGATCTTTAAAAAGACAACGAAAGAGGAGTCGATAAAAACAATACGCTTCTCATAACAACGGAACAAGAAGAAGCATTTTTATAAACGGCTAGAAGTAGATGACATTCGACAGTTCCCTTCATGATAATGTTATGACTTTGCCATGCGCACCGCCATGCAGAAAGAAGGTGCGCACTATCTGTGACTAAACAAGTCGGATGTTGACATTAGGACTAACGATTTCCGCCCAAGAAGAGAGCCAATATGGAGCGGCTGTGCTCAAGGCAGATGCAATTTGTGTTTGTGATGTCCTCGTGTAAATAAACGTCAATGTCCTCGTTGAGTTGCCTCACTTCAGTTATTACATTGGTGTCAGAAGTGGGATTATAGGCGACTCAACGAGAGGAGGTAGGATTCTAGTACAATGGCATCTTTGAAACAACTAGACCAGCTTTTAGTTAAAGAGCTAAGGCAGGAACTTCGTTACAGACGCCTGAAGCTTGGTGGTAGCAAGGAGGTGCTTACAGCTCGTCTCCCTAATTGATGAAGACGAAGATCCGGAGACCTTCCTATTTGAAATTGAACCGGAGATTTATGAGCTTATTGGCAAGATAAATGAAGGTATTGATGCAATGTGTGAACAAATGAACAGTATGGGGAACAAGGTAGATAAAATGGTGTCTCAGCTGAAAGAAGGAGTAGACTCGTTGGTAAAGGAGCAGTTGCCTGTAGACTCGTTGGTCAAGAAGTTGCGTGGTCAAGACTGTGGTTGCACAAACAGTGGTGACGGAGACGCTGGGGATTTGAGCGCCATCTGTGTCTGTGTTGTGGGCAAGTCTTGTGGTTGTGACTTTCAAGACGAGAAACGTGATGGCGATTGCTGTGATGATCTCAACGGGATGTACCGAGTCGAACGGAAGGCGACAAATGAAGAAACTGAAGTCTATTATGTGCCTGAAGTGTTTGTTCCTGTTGTACCTGTTACCAGTACCTCAATGAGCCGGACAGATCAAGACAACGTTGGGTCTGCGTTCGAGCCTGTTGCTGTGGACTTTAAAGACCTCTGCCTATCTTCCGGTGCCTACGAAGGAAATTCGAAGCTCGACAACTGCATCCAGAAGTTTACCATGAATTGTACGTGCGGCGCATCACACATAGAATTTAGATGCCAAGAAAACCACCAACAGGGCATATGTACTTCTACCATTGTTGATGGTCTATTTTGTTGATGAGTATATATATGTTACTGGTGCATGCGAGTCCATATGACACAACAACAGAATGAATCAAGAATATACTTAATAACGCAGGCTGATAACTTCAACAATTTAATAAACAATAAAAAGGGCACAGTCCTCTGTCGTCGCTAGCCTAGCGTCGTCCTCTTAGGCGTCTTGTCCGTTATTCTTCTTGTTCATAATCCTACTCTGTTCTTACTCGTCACATTACTTAGGAAAAACCAGATTCACATCAACTTCTACGCATCTTGTGTCATTACATATTTCCTCCCCCCTTTATCAAAAAAAAAAATTGTCAATTTTTTTTTTTTTTTCAGTCTAAAACACTATCCCTACTGTCATGTCTGTACAATATACATGGCCAAAATTTTGGGGAAAGACAAAACAAACATATATCTTGATCTTGATGGACATCATCATGTTTCCCATCTTCATCAGTTCCTGGTAAAATTGTCCATGTTCCTATGTCACAAAGTTCACACTGTAGTTGAATGTTGACACCAAGAAAACAATATGTACAGTTCCAATACAGTTATTGGTAAGAAAACATCTGGTATACGGTGTTCTAATCATCACTCATGTCATTGACGATAAAATAGTATAGTCCAGTGTAATAGTTTCACCAACCAATAGTACTAAGTCCATCAAGACATGTATACAGTACCCATACGACGATGCCTTTGTCGATTCCACAGACATAAAACAGAGTTTTTCAGAATAAATACACATGTATATAGTCCACATACGAAGATGCCTTTGCTGACTCCATAGGCATAAAACAGAGTTTTTCAGAGTAAATACTGTCATTGGCTATATGTCCATGGTTGATTGCCTCACATCACACCAAACCTTTCCTGTCAGACAAAATGTAATATTTGTGTCAAAACAGCTTTCCAAATTATTCTACCTAACTTTTTTGTTGGGTACCAATAAGTATATTTTCTCTCCACTTACCATTTCCAAACTGACCTAGCCTTTTACTAATGGATGATAATGATTATATAAAAAAAATAATGACTGTAGATGATCATACTTACTTTAATTTACACCTTTGACTTTAATTATTGAATTTTTTTTTATATATAATTATCTCCCTTGATTTAATAAAATTTCCAATTTATATTTTACTGAGTTATCTTCCTTTAAAGGAAATAAAATATAGTATTCATATATAAACAACTTATTCATACCCATTGACTAGAACATATACATATATATACATGCATAAACAAATCAAAATGAATAATCATTATTTACAATAGTTTATCTCACTGTAACTCTTCAAAGTATTTCCCTTTCTCATTAACATTGTCTTATGAGTGCCATACTATAGCATACAAATAAATATCATAACATATACAACTTATTTACAATCTAAAAGAACTCAACATGTTCATGCACTATACAATTAAACCATTGCTAGTATATATATCTATATATACTTATAAGTAAACCATCAAGAATTTACTTTCTCCAACTATATTCTGCTTCTCCATTTCTTCTTTGGTAAGGTCCATATGACCTACAATTGTCCCTTGTACCCTGGTACTCATCAGAGTTACATCTTCTCTGAGGGTTCCCTCTATGATACTGTCTATCATAGGCATTGCTATCAAAATTTCTGTCATACTCATAATGGTCAGATCTTCTATCTGAATAGTCACAACTTCTGCATTGCCTGGCAATATGTCCCTTTCTTTGACATTTAAAACAAATAATATTTCTTCTCATTTTACCATAAGAATTTCTTTGTCTCATTTTGTATTCATGTCTTCTATTCCAGTTATCTATTTCTCTTTGAGTCATTTCCTTTAGTCCATGTATATTGCCTAAAAGCAAATCATGAGACAATCCTGGTATTGCTAAACCTTTACAATAACCAGTATAAAATGGTGTTTCTAATAAAACTTTACAGGCTTGATAGCGCTTGATACTGCCATCTATCAACCTTACTTTTTTCTCATAGCCTAATAAACAATCTGGTTTAACTAAGTTACTCCTAATTCCAACTGTACTGCATCCCGAATCTTTGACAAACCTCATAGGTTTCCCATTGATAAAACCAGAGTGTACTCTCACTCTGCTGGTTTCATCTTCTGCAAAATTTATTTCTTCTACACCCCAACAATAGTTCATCTCTTCTACTTCTTCATTATCACTACTTTCTCTACTGTCCCTATCATTGGTGAAATACACTCTACTTTTGTTATTTCTGTTTCTGTTCTCTTTAAACTCAACTTTCCTACTATGCTTTCTGTAATTATCCCTATTTTCTGATCTATTGTACTTCACTTTTTTACAGTGTGCTGCAATATGTCCTCTACCTTGACAATTAAAACAGATTATCTCTCTATAGTCAGTACTATCTCTATTTCTATCATTTCTGCTTTCATGTCTATCTTTACTCTTAGTTTCTTTACTATATCCTACAAAATCAATGTGTTTCTTGTCTTTATTTGAAAATGAATTATTAGGATAAGCACTGCTGTAGGTTCTCATAATAATAACTATATCCTCTAAAGTTTTTGGTTTTCTCTCTTTTATAAATGACTGTAACTGAGATTCACATTTGTTTGTAAAGTTATCTATCAAAATAAAGTTTTTTAAGTCCCTCATAGCTTTGATCTATTTGCTCAAATGACATCCATTTACTGAAATAATCTTTTTCAAGATTTACTGTTGTTTGAGGATCTATCTGACTACTAGGAAAATTTTCAAAATATTTTTTCCTAAATGTACTGGCATTATGACCATAGGCATTAAGAAGCTCTTTCTTTAATATATCATAACTATTCTGAATGGTATGATCATGGTTCTGACAAATAGTTAATGCTTGACCTTGAACAAAATCAAGTAAGATTTGAGACCATTCATTTTCTCTTATGTTACAACTGCTCATTTTGATCTCAAAACGCTTTAAATAGTCTGAAATACTGTCTTTATCTTCTTGAAAGGGCTGCATTTTCTTTTTCAGCCAATGATTAGTACTTTGATTATCCCTATTTTCATTCATGCTATTACCATTACTTGTACTATTACTATTGTTTATGTTTTCACTCTGAACAGTAGGTCTATCATTAGTATTAGTGCTATTAACTTTTTGTTTATTTTGATCAGCTTCAATTCTCAATTTCCCTAAATCATATTGTAATTTCCTATCTGCTTCTTCTTTTATTAATTGTGCTTCCCTATCCTTTTCTTTCTCTCTACGCTCTGTTTCTTCTCTTCTTTCTTTATCTATTCTATCTCTCTCTATTGTCACCATTTGCTGCACATAGCTAGTTAGGTCCTTCCCTTTAAGTTCTAGCTGTTTAGCCTCAGCAATAATTTGCTGGCGAAAAGTCTCCATATAATCAAAGTTTGGAGCTGTTGCCATTATGCTTATTTTATTTTAAACAATGTCTCAATATAGTTTTGATATGGCCTCCCTATTGGCCTAAATATCACAATTTAGTTTTCACAAAAACTCACTTTCAAATACTTCTTGTAATATATATATATTTAAATACCTTTGCTCAATGTTATATCAACAAATATTACCTCAGTGTACTTACTCACAGCCACAATACTTGAATACAACTCAAAAATTTTATATCACCTTAATTCAGTGGACTTACTTTAGGCCACATAAACAAATATCATATACCTTTATCAATACCTTAATACTTAATTCAATGGACTTACTTCTTGCCAATAAATACCCCCAGGACTATTCTAGTCACTAGTCTAGATTCAATACAACTTCAATACAACTTCAAATAGATAAATCAATATTATACCTCCAACAGTAAATCACAATCCAGTGATACTGACAAAAAATTTTATTCTGACCAATTAGACTGTGTTTAAACACATCTATAAAATAATGTCAACCGATTAAATCGGGACAAAAGATCTATATATAAATACTTACTCCTTAGACTCAGTTGTCTTCAGGATAAAATAGATCTAAGGCTCTCATAGGTATAACAATTTAGTTAATACCTGGAAACAATCTAGAATTTATAATCTAGATTAAACGTGGCTTACCTTATCTACTTAAGATAAAATTACTAATATATAATAAGAATAGTGTAAAATAAACGTAATAAGACACAAAAAAAATAAATCTATTCTAATGAGATGAGACTTTTTAGAGGAAGTATACACTGAAAGAGACAAATAAAGATGACTTCAACTGACTTCTAAAAAAAATAAAATGTACGTGGATACGAACAAAACAAGACAATCTAAACAATCATCGAGACTTTATTAAATGGAGCAGGTCCACTTTCTAATGTGTCCTATAATGACGCCCTTATCAGGCAACCTGCTCTTAACAAAGATCTACTGTCCCTAATAGACTTAATTTAATAATAATGGAGAGAAAAAATAAACTTATCTTTAGTTAGATCCCCTTTGTTCAGTCCACGGAGCTACAACGGTCAGTTCCACACAAGTTCCCCACTGTCTTAGTCTTAGGCAAGGCAAGGTGTGCTCCCACAGGCTACTCGACAGGCAGTACTGAGTTAGGCCAATCTCTCCTGGTGCTGCCACAGTATGGTACGAATCTCAGATAAAGTCCTCTGGTAGGGTTCCAAGGTTCCGGTTCCACTTGATGATCTGTTGGTGCTGGCTTCTGTCTTCAGGTCAGGAACATAAGTCAATACTGAGACAAGCTGGTGGTGCTGTCTCAAGAGAGGTAAAAAAAATGACAAAGTCCAACTCTCTCTTTTGATGAATATAAATGAGTCAACTTTACAAGTTGATTAGATGGTCACGCAGTGTGGTAGTAGGGTATACCATCACTCGTGTGTAGATTAGATTGTAAGCTCAGCAACACTACAACAGTCAATTAATAGCTTGAAAAAACAAACCTGACAAGGCGTCACAAGGTGACTCGATCCAACGGTCAGCTTGTAGATACTAGATATGTAGACTCAGATGACTTTCCGTACTCACAATAAACAGATAAACCTGACAAAATGAGGTATCTTCACTCTTGAGTAGTCTTGAGGTATATATATTTAGATAGAGGTATACTGACGACGGACTGCCCTAAATCACTTCAACGGACGAAATAGTTCTGGATTCAGACACAATAGATATAGATCTATATATAGATCCAGGTTCAATCTAAAAATATCTAACCTGGCTGACAAAGCTAGACGCTGGTAACGGTTTCGAATTTTCTCTAATAGAAAGTCTAGATCCACTGGAACAAAGATGCCAATTAAATTAAAATCCAGCTGCAGTCCAGATAATTAGCACAGACATAGGGTAGATCTAGTAGAAATAAACGAATGTTACTCCAGTACTTCTCCAGTGTACTTCGCCAAGTGTAGAACTGTAGATATATCCAGAACACGAAGTTAACTAGATTGTAGATCAAAATGACGCCCTGGCCGTCGGGGTCGCCACATCTGTTGATGGTCTATTTTGTTGATGAGTATATATATGTTACTGGTGCATGCGAGTCCATATGACACAACAACAGAATGAATCAAGAATATACTTAATAACGCAGGCTGATAACTTCAACAATTTAATAAACAATAAAAAGGGCACAGTCCTCTGTCGTCGCTAGCCTAGCGTCGTCCTCTTAGGCGTCTTGTCCGTTATTCTTCTTGTTCATAATCCTACTCTGTTCTTACTCGTCACATTACTTAGGAAAAACCCGATTCACATCAACTTCTACGCATCTTGTGTCATTACACCATCATCATCGACATTGGCATAGACGAATGTCAATCGGACTACTCTAAATCTGAGCCGTCAAGAGGAAGACATTTTCCACTTGAAACTGAAGAGACCTGTATTCTGGACGTAAGACTGTTGTCTGAGGATGACTGCGGTGAATTGGACTTTGTTTGCAACGTGGCTGCATGTGAACCTGCAGCTCCCTTGAGAGGCGTCTGTCGGGAAGGTCTGCTGAGACAGCGTGTCCAATAAACGGCTGTGCTGAAGAAAACAGTGCTCGACAATATCTCTTTGTGTGTCAAACGGCCACGTCATCGTCGCAACAACAGCCTGGTCAACTGGAGAAAGAGAAAGCGGCACTGGAGGAAAACAATAAGCGATGTCTAAATCAGTCTCTAATGTTTGTGCTTTCACCCAGACTGCTGTCACATTGGATAAATTGTTATGCTCCAATCAAGAGTTATAACACACATGCGAGTCCGCACAGCTTTTCAGACGCTCTTGAAAGAACTGGATATCGCTTATTAGTAAACCGTTAAAGCGTTCACAGGGAAAATGGTCGTCGAGTTTTTTACTCAAAGCTTCCCTATTCTGCCCTCCCTTAAATCCGGCACTGGAGATCGAAACCAGGACTTGAGTGTCAACAACCAGTCATTCTAATAGGTGCAGCATTTTGGTTTTGAAATAAATGATTCAGTCTTTTATTTCAATCTCCACACTAAACAATTGTTTGTCAAGGACAAATGAAATATAAAAATGTTAAATGTTTTCTTGGAGGTTCAGCGAGTGCCGATTTAAATTATTCTGACAGCGGAATCAAGTGGTGGTTGATTTTGAAACCAATACTTTATACGCCGGCTTCTCATGTCAACACGGTAGCCACTCAGCTAGCGAAGAGCGTATGAACATGGTAGATTGTATCTATTGATTCTATTTAAGGTTTGTGTTCACTAAGCCTCAGATAACGACCTATTAAGGGGACTAATTCAGCTTATACCACTACTTCAGTCAAGTACAATTTCTTTTCCTTGTTTGACATGCCAAAACAAAATATTTTATTACCAATAGTTAATTAACTAATTGGTTAATTTTTTGGTATTGATTCTTGTGTGGTCTGGCGATAATTTTTTCCCCAATGAAGTCCCGGGACAACTAATCTCCACCAGTTGACACAGAGAGGTCAGAAATATAATACAAAGATTAGCATATCCACAACTAATAGATAACTAACCGAGAATAAAGTATTTACACCCCAATACTTACACATTAATACATGCTTGAACTTTCAAACAAATTAAACAAACATAGCCCATAAGGGTTACAATACAAAATTGCGAAGACTTCTGTATAAGCTACCTCTCAATTTTCCATACCGGTATATTAGAGAAATTTAGTTCACTGTCAACTTATAGTACTAATTAATGTATCTTAACTGGTAAAGACATAACGTAATATTAAAGAAGAAAAAAAATTAAACAAAAAACAAAAACATAATTTTTTTAATAGAACAATTTTTTATTTGAATTTTTTTTCATCATTATATTGCCGTTATCTTATCTTATAAAGCACAGACGTTACTTCAAAATAGAAGATGGTTGCGCCATAAGCGTGTTGCTAGGAAAACAGAAATGCCTAAATGGCAAAATAGAAATGTGTATTCCCAGAACTCAGTGGGCCAATGTGTATTCCCAGAACTCGGTGGGCCAATGTGTATTCCCAGAACTCGGTGGGTCAATGTGTATTCCCAGAACTCGGTGGGGCCAATGTGTATTCCCAGAACTCAGTGGGCCAATGTGTATTCCCAGAACTCAGTGGGCCAATGTGTATTCCCAGAACTCGGTGGGCCAATGTGTATTCCCAGAATTCAGTGGGCCAATGTGTATTCCCAGAACTCGGTGGGCCAATGTGTATTCCCAGAACTCAGTGGGCCAATGTGTATTCCCAGAACTCAGTGGGCCAATGTGTATTCCCAGAACTCGGTGGGCCAATGTGTATTCCCGGAACTCGGTGGGCCAATGTGTATTCCCAGAACTAAGTGGGCCAATGTGTATTCCCAGAACTCGGTGGGCAAATGTGTATTCCCAGAACTCGGTGGGGCCAATGTGTATTCCCAGAACTCGGTGGGCCAATGTGTATTCCCAGAGCTCGGTGGGCCTATGTGTATTCCCAGAACTCGGTGGGCCAGAACTTGGTGGGCCTATGTGTATTCCCAGAACTCGGTGGGCCAATGTGTATTCCCAGAGCTTGGTGGGCCAATGTGTATTCACAGAACTCGGTGGGCCAATGTGTATTCACAGAACTCGGTGGGCCAATGTGTATTCCCAGAACTCGGTGGGCCAATGTGTATTCCCAGAACTCGGTGAGCCAATGTGTATTTCCAGAACTCGGTGGGCCAATGTGTATTCACAGAACTCGGTGGGTCAATGTGTATTCACAGAACTCGGTGGGCCAATGTGTATTCACAGAACTCGGTGGGCAATTGTGTATTCCCAGAACTCGGTGGGCCAATGTGTATTCACAGAACTCGGTGGGCAATTGTGTATTCCCAGAACTCGGTGGGCCAATGTGTATTCCCAGAACTCGGTGGACTAATGTGTATTTCCGGAACTCGGTGGGCCAATGTGTATTCCCAGAACTCGGTGGACTAATGTGTATTCCCAGACCTCAGTGGGCCAATGTGTATTCCCAGAACTCGGTGGGCCAATGTGTATTCACAGAACTCGGTGGGCCAATGTGTATTCACAGAACTCGGTGGGCCAATGTGTATTCACAGAACTCGGTGGGCCAATGTGTATTCACAGAACTCGGTAGGCCAATGTGTATTCACAGAACTCGGTGGGCCAATGTGTATTCCCAGAACTCGGTGGGCCAATGTGTATTCACAGAACTCGGTGGGCCAATGTGTATTCCCAGAACTCGGTGGGCCAATGTGTATTCACAGAACTCGGTGGGCCAATGTGTATTCCCAGAACTCGGTGGGGCCAATGTGTATTCCCAGAACTCTGTGGGCCAATGTGTATTCCCAGAACTCGGTGAGATAATGTGTATTCCCAGAACTCGGTGGGGCCAATGTGTATTCCCAGAACTCGGTGGGGCCAATGTGTATTCCCAGAACTCGGTGGGCCAATGTGTATTCCCAGAGCTCGGTGGGCCTATGTGTATTCCCAGAACTCGGTGGGCCAGAACTTGGTGGGCCTATGTGTATTCCCAGAACTCGGTGGGCCAATGTGTATTCCCAGAGCTTGGTGGGCCAATGTGTATTCAGAGAGCTCGGTGGGCCAATGTGTATTCCCAGAACTCAGTGGGCCAATGTGTATTCCCAGAACTCAGTGGGCCAATGTGTATTCCCAGAACTCAGTGGGCCTATGTGTATTCCAGATCTCGGTGGGCCAGAACTCGGTGGGCCAATGTGTATTTCCAGAACTCGGTGGGCCAATGTGTATTCCCAGAGCTCAGTGGGCCAATGTGTATTCCCAGAGCTCGGTGGGCCAATGTGTATTCCCAGAACTCGGTGGGCCAACGGTATTCCCAGAACTCAGTGGGCCAATGTGTATTCCCAGAACTCAGTGGGCCTATGTGTATTCCAGATCTCGGTGGGCCAGAACTCGGTGGGCCAATGTGTATTTCCAGAACTCAGTGGGCCAATGTGTATTCCCAGAACTCAGTGGGCCTATGTGTATTCCAGATCTCGGTGGGCCAGAACTCGGTGGGCCAATGTGTATTTCCAGAACTCGGTGGGCCAATGTGTATTCCCAGAACTCAGTGGGCCAATGTGTATTCCCAGAACTCAGTGGGCCTATGTGTATTCCAGATCTCGGTGGGCCAGAACTCGGTGGGCCAATGTGTATTTCCAGAACTCGGTGGGCCAATGTGTATTCCCAGAACTCGGTGGGCCAGAACTCAGTGGGCCAATGTGTATTCCCAGAACTCGGTGCATGGGCCAATGTGTATTCCCAGAACTCGGTGCATGGGCCAATGTGTATTCCCAGAGCTCGGTGGGCCAATGTGTATTCCCAGAACTCAGTGGGCCAATGTGTATTCCCAGAACTCGGTTGGCCCATGTGTATTCACAGAACTCGGTGGGCCAATGTGTATTCTCCTAATTGTAAAGAAATTTACTAAGGAAAGACTAAAAACATTCAAGAAGGTAAATTACACGAAATGCAGCAATCCAAAAAAAAATTAATTAATTAATACAGCATTAAGTCATATAAGACATTCTGTACATTTTACAAAATATTTTCACATTTAGTCTTTGCCTTAGACTGTTCTAGGATATGTTAGAATGTTGCCGTTCTTGTCAGTTGGCAATGATTCAATGATCATAATGCCTTCTAGTGTTTCATCACTTGATAGCACCAACAGAAAAATCATTCAAAAGAATGGGACTTTGTGATAGAAGTAAATTTAGACTTAAACCAGATGCAATGGTTTGATTGGCTGTGATAGAAGTAAATTTAGACTTAAATCAGATGCAATGGTTTGATTGGCTGTGATAGAAGTAAATTTAGACTTAAACCAGATGCAATGGTTTGATTGGCTGTGATAGAAGTAAATTTAGACTTAAACCAGATGCAATGGTTTGATTGGCTGTGATAGAAGTAAATTTAGACTTAAACCAGATGCAATGGTTTGATTGGCTGTGATAGAAGTAAATTTAGACTTAAATCAGATGCAATGGTTTGATTGGCTGTGATAGAAGTAAATTTAGACTTAAATCAGATGCAATGGTTTGATTGACTGTGATAGAAGTAAATTTAGACTTAAATCAGATGCAATGGTTTGATTGGCTGTGATAGAAGTAAATTTAGACTTAAACCAGATGCAATGGTTTGATTGGCTGGATCGGTGACATCAAGTTTTGGGCGATTTCTTTACAAGGTATGCAGACGCTGGAAATATTTTATCACATTTTGAAAGAATTCAGATTTTCTTCTATCAGACCATATACTTTGCAGAGTCAGCAATGAAAGCCGTGGCATCCTCCACAATCACTAATAAAGAAAATGTAAAGATTTGTTTTCAGGCAGATAATCCTTATTAGTCATTGAACTTGTTTCTAATATAGAAGCTGGGCAATTGAGTCTGCTGAATATATAAACTCCCCAGCTTTTGTAACATAAAGCTTTTTATTCTGGTGCTTGAAAACAGATTATCTTTTTTTTTAAAAATGACTTCTGTAATATATGAGATTTAAAATAAGATGACATTGACATTTCAGATGACTCGAAGCTTGACGATCTCGTTACGGATCTAGGCTAGTGTACTTTATGTGTCGTCTGTTTTGTCCTCTTGGCTCTGTTCTCCCGTATTAGATACAATAGTCAATAGGGCTCAACTTACCCGAGGGGGCCTAACGTCGTATTCCTGAACCCGGGTATCTTGATATGCAACAGGTCTAGACTGAGGGTATACAGCTTTAATTTTGTGTCTTTTCTTATATAATACAGACGTTACTTTAAAAAAAGAAGATGATTACGTCCTACGCCTAGCTATAATAGTCTATATCTAACATTGCGTGTTGGTACGATAAGTTGCCTTAGTCAGGAGAAAATGAATGATACCCTAAAACAAATGCATACACATGCACGAACTGTGGCAAGCTTTCCCTCTCCAGAATTGGCTTGATTAGCAACACCAGATTCTGCCCCGTCTCAAGAAGAAGCTAAAACCAGTAACTCATCTGGGCCTATCCATTGCCTTCCGAGACATATAATATTTAACTATAATATTTAACTATAATATTTAACGCATCATCATACATGTCTTTACAAATAACAAACACACACATACGTTGATTCATTTGTTTAGTACAATTACAAAACAGACATATGACTGGCCTGGTACAATGAAACCTTGGTCAAGTTTTAATGGTCATAAATGACTGGACGGATTAGTAAGGTTAATATATAAATAATTATCACAGATTAAATACAGTCAATCAATTTCATGTGTAATAAAGTTCAAGCAATGTTAAAACAAAGATAAAATTACACAAGTTTAAACCCAGACCACAAAGTTCTAAACAATGTCAGTCTTATACAATCGTCTCAATTCTGACAAACTACTCCCCGTAAGACTAAGTAAGATATGTCTTGAAATTTTACAGCCATTAGGCATCCTAATCTGCTATTGTTCATAAAACTAATAAACAAGATTGAGTTACTATCAGGTTAAACTGAAAGGAAAAGCATATTTAAAACAAAACAATATGTTGAAAAATATTATTACAAATTAAAAAACTATTATGAATATTTTTAAAACCATACAAATTACCATTCTCTGCGCATATTTTAAAAATAGCCAGGAAACCAAACTCAACCCATTGTTTAGTTGCAGTGGTGGCCAACCTTTTATAGCCTGGTAGGCGTCCATATTTATAAAAAGTATAACAGACCCGGAGGCGCAGTGACTGAGCGGTAAAGTGCTTGGCTTCCGAACCAGGGTTCAAATCCTGGTGAAGACTGGGATTTTTAATTTCGGGATCTTCGGGCACCTCTGAGTCCACCCAGCTCTAATGGGTAGGCCCTACCTGACATTAGTTAGGGAAAAGTAAAGGCAGTTAGTCATTGTGCTGGCCACGTGACACCCTTGTTAACCGTAGGCCACAGAAACAGATGACCTTTACATCATTTGCCCTATAAACCACAAGGTCTGAAAGGGGGAACTTTACTTTTTTTTTTAAAACAGACCCAATCACAGTAAAAAAAAATTTAAAAAGTTGAGTTCAACGGAAAAAACTTCTATAGCTTCTTAAGGCCCTGTGAGCAGAAGTTTGGAGGGGCCAGAGTTCACCACATCAAGGTCTGATATGGTCAGGATAGTTTGGACATCACAAAAGAAATCTGCTCAGAACTGAGTTCCATGGAGAGGTGTGGTTGCGGCCCTATGCTCCCCTTGGAGTGCAAAGGATTAAGTCAAGTCAAGTCTAGTCAAGTCAGTTTTGAAACATACATTTTTTTTTCTCAGTAGTTAGACTTGATTTATGAACAACAGAATTAAATTATGTATTCCCAATATGAGTTAACAACATTACAAGAACATTTTCTCTATATATTTTCTTATGAAACAGCTAAAATCAATTTGGGTTTTTATATCTAAAAAAAACCCCAAGTACATGTTTATAGAACAACAAAGACAAAAAAAAAAACAAACAAAAATCAAACAAAACAGTTTCAGATCATCAACACAGTTTGGCTTGTTTATTGGTCTAGTCATCAGACCAGTCCAGGGCTTGTTTATTGGTCTAGTCATCGGACCAGTCCAGGGTTTGTTTATTGGTCTAGTCATTGGACCAGTCCAACATAACAATGAGAAGAAGAAAGAAGAATCAAGAAAACTTAACAGGAGACACCATCAATTATTTTTTGATTGACTGTAGCTTCTCTTTCATTCTTTTCAAAGTGCCTGACAAGGAAGAGGAGGAAGAGTGTCTGCGGAAGTTGTTCTCCTGAGTGGATGCCACCACATGGAGATCCTTGTCGCTGAACTCACTTAAACATCGCTTTAAAGACAACTGGACATCGGGTTGAGGCTGGAACCCATACTCATGGTCTCGAAATATTCGCAGCTGATCAACTGCTTCACTAATGGTCCTGAGGAGATTTGAAAATATTCATTAATGTGACTTAAAGCAAAGTGAAGAAATTAGGTTAAGGAAAGAACTAATATATGGCAGCAGCATTTAATATATATATATACATATATATAATATATATATAGTAAAACTAGATTGTAAATGTAAGTATAAACACTCTGTTAATAAGTAAATGCAGTCAGTTTTGTTGCTATTAAACTTAAAAGAAAATATTGGAAATAAATTATTAAAAAAAATTCACAAACATTTAGCCATGTATAGTATTAGAAATGCCTGGGGTCTGGGTTTGAATCCTGGTAAAGACTGGGATTTTTTATTTAGGATCTTCGGGTGCCTCTGGGTCCACCCAACTCCTATGGGTACCTGACATTAGTTGGGGAAAGTAAAGGCGTTTGGTCATTGTGCTGGCCACATGAAGCCCTCGTAAACTGTCGGTCACATAAACAGATGACCTTTAAATCATCTGCTGTTAGATTGCAAGGTCTGAAAAGTGAACTTCACTTTTTTATTATATTAGAAATAAAGTCGCCGTGGCTGAAAAAAATTTATGTCTTATAGTTCATCAGAGGATGCTGAAACATTCTGATACCTCATTTTGTCCCATTTGTACATTCCATTAGCCAAAGTAAAACTGCCAATTTCCAACTGCTGGATCTGCAAAGCTACAAAGAGAGCACTGGGAATCGTTGGTTGGAGGTGCCAGTCTTTTTCTGAAATGAGCCAGGTTGACTCACTCTTAAGTTTAACCTGTGAATGTCAATGGTCAGAACAGAAACATTTCAATTTTAGTCAATTAGTTGGAAAAATGGGAATAAAAAAAAAGTCAACCAAAGATATAAAACAAGCAAAATAGAAAAAAAACTTAAAAAAACAACAACAAAGCTTATCTAAAGGGGAAGAACTCTGTCCTTAAAACTATATCTACCAATAATGTACAAGTTATTTACATTATTCGAGATCAAAGAAAATAATTAATTACAAATAATTAATTGACTAATTTATTTAGAGAATTTTCATTTATTTATTCATGTTTTATTAGGTAAAATGAATAATTGTTTAAAGTAACAACTAGATCAGAGAATGTGTGAGGGAGAAATATCCTTAGTTATTTAAGGGGACAAAACCCAACAATACTCAGAAAGACACAAAGATAAAGGCACAGTATTTATTCCATATGCTAGGACAAATTTGTACAAAAGCTCCTTCTTCCCTAGCGCTAGAGCGTGGAATGGGTTCCCTGAGCTAGCCAGGAAAACCAGTGACTTTGCAGAATTTAGGTCATTGGTTAATATGCATGGCTAAATGCATGACGCGTAGGATGTAATCATCTTCTTTTTTGAAGTAACGTCTGTATCATTTAAGATAAGATGTCAGTATTGCTTTTCCATAAGATAGATTCATTTTATTTGTTAAGTATCTATTTTAAGTTATAACAACAAAACAAAAATAAAACCTTAGTATTGTTGAGGTCATTCATATAACCAATATACTTGGCAGGTACATCCTTCCAGACTGGTAATTGTTTGACTACCAAGTTCTCAAGGCCATCCAATATGGACAGAGCTGTGGCAAAATTCCTGACATTTAAGCACATCTGGGCAATGGTCAGAAACTTGGTCAGTAAGTTGACTTGGGACTGCATTCGTGATACACAAAAGCAAAGGTCAAAAACAAACTCTAAAAAACATAACACAATAAGAAAGATCTAGCAATTTTTATTAACTCTATATTAATTTATTGTTAAATTGAGTCTAGAAGCTATTATAGCAACATTATCTCATCTGCAATCTCACAATAGATTTAAGATAACTGATGATGTATAATGACATGTTCAATCTAATACAAGTCTACGATGAGAGATGTTGATGGAATGTTACACCCCTTTCAGTAACTCACATAATATTGTATATAACCTCTCTTTAGGTATATTTATTTAGTAGGAAGAGTTATGCCCATGCATAGGGGACACTTTTCTGTGAGCTAAGATTGTTGATTAAAGAAGCTAGTTATTGGTATATATTCTGAAAATATCATGTTTTATAAGTATCTATCATAACAAGAGAGAGTAAGTCTGTCATGAGTTAAAAGTAAATAAATTTGTTATTTTTATGGTAACATTATTATAAATTGCACGCAACAGGATAAACTAATAAAATATTTTTCAGAAATAAATTTAGCAAATGTTTCCCCCTCAATTAAAGTTTAGACACTTCAGGACAAAAGTAAAGTATCAATAATACATAAAACACTGAACCGTAATTTACAAATACAGAAAAAAAAATGCCTAAAAAATACTTAGAAAAACACTTTTAATAAAGGCAGATTTCTTATTCCATATTCTAGGACAAATTGGCCCAAGTGCTCCTTCTTCCTTAGTGACATTCAAACATGGAATGGGTTGCCTGAATCAGCCAGGAAAACCATTGACGTAGTAGAGTATAATTCTAGTTAACATGCATGACTAAATTAACACAAGAAATGGGTAGGATGCAATTATCTTCTCTTTTGAAAAAAACATATAGTAACTGTATAGTTCTAGCACTTAAAAGTACATTGGAGACAACAGTTGGAAAGACTGAAAGAATCACACTTCATCCATCTCTAGCATAGAACAAGTTGAAGGACTGACCTTGTGAGAGCCACAACTAAGTACTTCTACTGACACCCAGTGAGCCAGCTCATGGGAGTGTGTGATCATGTCAACGAGCCTAGACTGAATGACTGGATCCCCAATGAACAAACCTTTCTTGGGGCTGCTAATTGTCTCTGACTTCCTGTTGGTAGCAAGATAAGAAATTATTCACAGCTCACTCTGTATTGTACAATTAGTAGTTAAATTATTTTTTTTTACAAAGCTTATATTAGATCTGTCTGTCTGTCTGGTAAAAAGTTTCTACACGTTAGTTATTTCTCCCACACCCATTCTCGGATCAAGTTGAAACTTCGCACTAATACTCATTGGCATTGACAAGACATGAATGAATAAAAAAATTAACCAATTAGTCAATTAACTACTATTAGTTAGTTATTTAGTTTGATACCAACAAGGGTATTAAATCTGACCTATTCAGACAATCTTTCAGTATTAACAAATATGTAGGATTTGGTCCCTTTATATAACTATTCATTAATATTATGTCTTCCACACCCTCTCTCGAATCAAATTGAAATTTATTTCTTGTACCTAACAAGACATAAATCAATTAAAAAAATTTACCAATTAGTCAATTAATTATTGGTAATTAATTATTTTGTTTGATATCAATAAAGGAAATAACATATACATTATTGAGAGATATAGTTGTTGTAATGCAGAGTTCTTCCCCTTAGATTAGCTTTGTTTTATAAAACAAAAGTTTTTTTGATATATTTTGCTTGTTTTAATTATATGATTATTTATTAGTACCAGCAGTGCTTTTTTTTGTAAACAAATAGGTCCCTATCTTTTAACTACTAATAAATTAATAATAAACCTTATAATTCAAGAAAAGTAATAATTTTTTCCTCACATTCAAAAAGGTGCTGTTACGCAGCACTGGTGCGTACAGTCACAAAAAAAAGCTCTGAGTACTGGTACTACAAAACTGAAATAAATTGTTGTTATTTAAAACCATTATATGTAACCTATTCAGATTAACAGTATTGACATGAATAAATGACAAGCAAGACATGTAATCATTTAATAACCGGAATTGTGGCTGATAGCAACAGAGGATGATATTTTAGGCACCAGAATGGCTAAACAGCAAAACTAGGTCATTACCTTGACATTGATGGAGTCCTAAGGCCGGGCATAGACAGGGCCACGCCCACTCCTTGACACTGAGAGTTTAAAAAGTGTACTGGATGACACTTGCGGAAAAATTCCTACAAATAAACGCAATAACTGGTGAGTTATATGAATTGATACCTTAATATCTAAAGAACATGAAGTTTGAATCTGAAATGTATCACTGTTCACAGCTTAAAGAGGCATTGGTCATAAAGATGACAAAAATGAATAACTGACACGCACCTGCTCCAAAAGTGTCAGCTGTTCTGCCAAAACATGAGCCGAACAATCAATGACAGAAAACTTTTGAGATGACCTTTGAACCTCAGTACAAGCATTCAACCTCTGCTCTGATTTAGTTTTCCCTAAGCGGTAGCTTCCCTTGCTTGGTTTAGAAATCTTCAGTAAGGATCTAAAACTGTTCCACTATAAGAGTAAATGTTGACTGTTAAATCAAAATATTACCTAAAGGTTAAAAAAAAGTTGTTTAAAAGCCTGAGCTTCTATCTTTTGAATAAACTTATTGATTACAAAATTATGAAATACTTTTTTTTATAGGTAATTAATACAATATACACTACTGATATACTTTATACAAGCCCTACTAAAACTATATACTAGCACTAGATGTTTAACAAAAATCTATGCTTGTCATTTCATGATTATAAAATCTAAGTGATAAAAGTAGAGAAAAAACTTCACAGTGAAAACACATCTAAGAGCAAGTATTCCTTTTAAAAGATTTAAAAGTTATTTAAAATCAGCATTACATATCTAATTTTAAATTAAATCTTTTCTGTGTTTATATGTTAATTTAAAATATAAAGTAAACAAAAAATATTAGATGACACAAATCCCAATTATATATTAAAAATGAAAAAGGGCATTTAGCTAATTACAGTTAATTTAAATTAGTATGCAGACTTTTTGTTTTTCTTGTAGGTTAACAATCATGCAACATTTATAGAAAAATTACACATAATTGACACCACAAAAGTTTTTATATTTTTTAGATAAAATTAGACAAAATTTGTGGCATCAATAATGCAAAAAGAATATGTAAATGTTGTTAAAACTTTGGAGCAATTAATTTATATACTACAGATTGGTGAGTTAATTGTTGGTTACATTGATTGATTAGTTGAGTTAGTATGGGCTATCTAGTCATTGTTATAGATATCAAAGCTTCTAAGAACATAACAATTCTTTATGTCACCCTACTCTGCCCAACAATATGAAATATCTAGCAAAATGAAACTAAAATTTTATGTGTACATTAGACTAATCTAGCAAAAGTTGAAGGCTGAGCACTAAGGCTGAAAAATTCAAGTCTTTGAGAGTAAATGCTACAGAAAAATGCTGGGTGTCAGATACCAGAAAAGGAAGACAAAAGAGTTTGTACTTTTACATGAGTGATCTTGAAACATGACATACTATCGAAAGTCATTCTTCAAAGTGCAGTGGGGGGAGCAGGAAGAAAGGGTCGTCCAAAGAAAAGCTGGCTGGATAACATAAAAGAATGGACTGGCCTCTCAACATTCTGCTAAGAACAGCTGCTGACCAGGAAAAGTGGAGGGATTTGTCACAGCACCCTACGATGAAAGTCTAAGAGATGATAGAGCGATGTCATGGACTGAAAGGACAGTCCATAAAAAAAAGCAGAGTGGACACATATGATAAGTGATGTCATAGACTGGGAAGGCAGCCCATTAAATTAGTGATGTCATAGGCTGGGAAAGCAGCCCATTAAATTAGTGATGTCATAGGCTGGGAAGGCAGCCCATTAAATAAGTGATGTCATAGGCTGGGAAGGCAGCCCATTAAATAAGTGATGTCATAGGCTGGGAAGGCAGCCCATTAAATAAGTGATGTCATAGGCTGGGAAGGCAGCCCATTAAATAAGTGATGTCATAGGCTAGGAAGGCAGCCCATTAAATAAGTGATGTCATAGACTGGGAAGGCAGCCCATTAAATAAGTGATGTCATAGACTGAGAGGACAGCCCATTAAATAAGTGATGTCATAGACTGGGAAGGCAGCCCATTAAATAAGTGATGTCATAGTCTGAGAGGACAGTCTCTAAAGTAAAGATTTACAAACTTAAATTTATGACATGGGCACTTCAACTAACCAGCATTTAAATCCTTTATTTATTTTCAAATTCATTGCAAAAATATCCCCACAAAAACCAATCAAGATTATATTGTTGAAAAAAAAGTATTTCACATGCAGATTTGCTAAAAATTTAACAAACTTAATTTAAACTTAATTATTTTCGAAACATTATCAGAAACTAAAATACGTTATAATGAACAAGTACAAAATAAAAAAAAGAATACAACATTTATACTTATTGTAATCAATGTATACACTTGTTAAATCAAACCTTGTCATCCATCTAATATTGTGATCATAGCAATCAGCAGAAATAGCTACTTCTTAACTCTTATATATATATATATATTTATGTTTGTATGTACATATGTATGCACACATATTTAGATAGCCTAGTAGTTATAAGTTGATACTGAAAGATTTATGAAGAAAGGATCCCAAGTTTTACTGGTGTACTTTATATTTACCTCCAGCATCCAATCAGATTTAGACTTACAAAAACAATAAAAGGTAACAAAAATTAATGACTAGTGACTAGGAACAACAAGACCTAACTTTTAACTCATTAGCTTTTATCAGCATAGAATTTCAACATTGAATTCTTGACAAAGCAAGACAACTGAGACAAAATCTGATAGTTAAATTTTGCACACAAAAAGAAATAAAAAAATAGAACAGTGAACGACAATTCAAAATGTTTCAGCTTTTATTATCATTAGAATTCAACTTAACCTGTGCTATGAATGAATTTTGTTAGAACAAATGTTTGGTAATAGCATGAAAATAGACTTAAATGACTGGTTGTCATTGGAAAAAAAAATTAGGGGACTAATTGACTAATTGAGTTTATACCACCACTTCAGTCAAGTACTATTTCTTTCCCTTGGAAAGGGGACTAATTAAGCTTCAGTATTTCTTTTTATTCTTTGAGATACCAAACAAAGTAATTTATTCCCAATAGTTAATTAACTAATTGGTTAATTTTGTTTGTTGATTCTTGTTTTGTCAGGTAAAAGAAATAATTGTGCAAAATTTCAGCTTGATCAAAGATTGAGTGTCGGAGAAATAATGTCTACAAACATTTGGCCAGACAGATAGATTGAGTTGATATAAGCTTTGATTGTTTCACAATCTACTGCAGTAGGAGCTAATGAGTTAACAGACAGGTATGACCTTTTTCACATACAACAAAATAGTTAACACTTTTCTTATATTCCTTAATGCTTAAAGTCTTTATCAAAATGGAAAATTAGAAATGACTAACTTTTGCAATGAACAAGGTAAGTAATGTTCTCACTTATTCCCCCCCCCCCCCCCCCCAAACACATTTCTATTTCCTCTCATTTTGTTTGTTTGAGTTAAGGCAGGGGTTAATAACTCTGTACTTACTCTCATAGGACTTGATAAGTGCAAGAAAAATGTGTCATCTCCATCCTCCTCATCTTCCTCCAGTTCTGTCATCAACATCAACTCAGAGTGATCTCCCATCTTACAGGCAGAACACAAGCTAAACAGATTGTCTGCCCCTTCCACCTTCAACTCGATCTGTTGAGTTAGACAGAAATGTACACTAATGTTGGGATCAAACTAAGGAGACATCGGTAATATCAAAGTCATTTTATTCTTACAAGTGTTAACAAGTCAACACAGAAACTAATTTTATGCCTTTGATGTCTCCCTATACCTTATATAGGTTCTAAGACTATGAGATCAACCTAACCTGCTCTTTGATAAAGTCCACAAGTTTTGACACAAGTTTTCTGTCTGTAGCAAAGTCTATACTGTAGTAACCCTCCAGCCAATAATGAAGAAGGTCTAGAGATCGTCTCTCCACATGGGTCAAGTTGACATCTCTAGTTTTAGTACTAATCACAGAAAAAAAAAAAAGAAAAGAAAATACACTTTTAAAAAATAGTCAACGGTAAGCATCTTTTAGGGATAAAGACATATAAACCATTTAGATAGTTTAATCATGCCTGAACCTTTTCTTTTTTAACAGTTTAAAAAAAAAAGAAAAGAAATGTGCAAAATATAAAAAATTAAAAGTAAAAAAATAAAAAAAAAAAGGGGAAGAAGTCTGCTTTTAAAAACTATATCTATTAATAATGTACAAGTTATTTTCCTTAATATCAAACAAAATAATTAATTATCAATTAATTGTTTTTTTTTTTATTCATGTTTTGTTAGGTACAATAAATAATTGATTAAAGTATCAACTTGATCGGAGAATGCGTGAGGGAGATATAGGATTAGCAATTATTTAAGGGGACTAAACCCAACAAATTTTCCCTTGGTATCAAACAATATAATTAATTATCAGTAATTTATTGACTATTTGGTTATTTTTTAAATATTATTATTATAGCTTTTATATAGTGCTACTTTCATGCTTATAGCATGCTCAGAGCGCTTTTGGTCCAATCTCACTTGTGGACCAGTGGGGGGGAGGGGGTATCTAGGAGTTGGTTTTCAGCCTTTAGGCGCTCAGTAAACACAACTCTACCCGAGTCGGGTGTCGAACCTCGAGCCCCCTTCTAGGTAGCCAAGCCAAGCCAAGTTCAAGCGCACTTGGCCTCTCGACCACGCTTCTTATCTTGCCTATGCCAATGAATAAATGTGCGAAGTTTCAACTTGATCTGATACTGGGTGCGGCAGAAATAACATGTACACAGTTTTTACCAGACGGACAGAATTGATATAAGCTTTGTAAATAAATAAAAAAAAAATAAAAATAAATTCTAATGCTGCTACGCTATGAAAAAGATGCTTAAAAATTATATAATAAAAACAATAAATTGTAATTTAATCAACAATAATAGGCACCTTTGTGACGAGTGACACTTGTCAAGTATAAAGGTCAAGAGTTGGTCAGCGGTCAGTATATATCTAAAGCACATCAGAAACTGGTGGATGTAGCCATCACTCAATGCAGACCTACAAACATTCAGACAAAATTTAAGTCATTGGTTAACATGCATGACTACATGCTAAGATAAGATAAGATACTAAGATAAGATAAGATAAGATAAAAAAGATTTCAACGAGTCAATGTAGACGTGATTTAAAATTAGCCAATGTCTTTAGTTTTCATACAACTTAACATGCGGAATGATTCAAGACAAAGACACTCACGACTTATAAAGGTAAGACATTAATCCTCTTGGTGAGCCAGCTTGTAAGACAGTCAATGGATCAGAGTCTGGAGTGGCAATGGTGCGGAACTGTAAGGGAAGCATTACAAATCACTATAAAAGATTGATGGCTCTTTAAAATATTACTAAATAAATTTTTTTTAACATTTTAAAATTTGAAATATTTTAATACCAAAATATATTATGAGACTGAAACATTTTATGTTTTGAAATATTAACACTTCTAATTATTAAGTCTTGCAAGTAGTTATGAAAAAAAGGAAGGATTTTCAATTAAAGATAAAGTAAAAGTAGGGTACCCCCTTTCAAACCTTACAATCTATGGGGGGAGATGTTGTAAAGCTCATCTTTTCTAAGGCTGACAACTAATGATGGTGATGTTTGGCCAGCACAATGACCAAGTACTTCCCCAAAGTACCCCTTGGAGTTTCAATATTCTACTGTTCGCCAGTCTTTGAACTTTGAGACCCCTACTCGGCTTGGAAGCTTAACACTTAACTATTGAGTCCACTACCTTTTCAATTGAATATTATGATTGATATAAGCAATATATAAAATATAATTTACTACTAGCCTTGTAGCACTGTAATATTTCTGCTCAAATTAAATTAATATAATTAATATCATTGAAAATATATTTCAGTCATTTTGAAAAAAATACTTTAGATACCCCTAAAATATGAATAGAACCAATATTTTTTTTTGTTTTAATGTTATTATTTTTCAGTTGTTTTACACTTTAGATATCTTAAAACATAAATATGCAAACAGTAATTTTGTCGGGTCACCGTATTTAATACCAAATTCAGGGTTACTATATTTTTACACACATCATACCTGCAAGTAGGGGTTATCTTTACATGGCTGAAACAGCAGACTACCATCACATGCACTAAGGGTGTAGAGGAAGCAAGTGTTGAGACCATTCAGCTCAGCTAACAACATCTGTACTTGCAAATGTATAAATAACAAACTTACATAGATAGCTTACTATAGTTTCCCAATCTTTTACACTATAAACCATAAATTCAATTTAAAGAAAGCCATTTGATTTTTAAAGCCATCATGAATTGCAAGGACACCCAGGTCAGACATGTCTAGACTCTTGGCTAAAACTCTAACACGTCTAGACTCTTGGCTAAAACACTAACACATCTAGACTCTGGCTAAAACTCTAATCAAGGATCTGCAGTTAAGAGGGGGAAAGAGGGGAGGTGGTGAAATTGCAATAATTTCAAGATGGAAGGCATATCCACAAGCAACCTGTCTAGTCATTATGTACTCAAATCCAGTTTTAAAATGTAGAAACCCATCTAGAAACTTCATCAGCGATTTGAAAGAAAGGAAACATTCTCACCCCCCCCCTCGAGTGAAAAAAAAAGAACACAAAACCAAAGCCTATTATACAAAATATATTTTAAAACTTTTGGCAAGGGTCTGATAATTTGATAATTACATAATGGGGCTGGTCTTATCCCCAAAGACAATCCAGCCCTGCTTAACAGTGTTATGATTTTTTAATTCTAACTAAAATTCATATTAAAAAATGTAGCTCAAATATAATTTGAAAGTCTGTTTAAGGCAAATACAAGCAGCACATACTTATATATTCACATTTTTTAAAAAACATAATGTTATAACATTTGTAAAATTGCAATAGACTGATATACATTAAAAAAAATTTTTTTTTAATAAAAATAACTGAAATCATTTGAAGAAAAAAATTTTTTTATTAAAAAATGTCAATTTCCCCCTATCTTTGCCAACAACAAAAAGATTAATGTTTTACATGAAACAAAAGGACAAGCTATGCAATGAAAAGATGCAATTCTAAATCATTTTGAAAAAAAACAACAACAAAAGATCATTAACCTGGAGATGAGTTTGACACATCAGTAAAAAGGACAATTTGTGGGCAATGTCTGACAATTCCTTCAAAGTCTGATCACTCACATGTTGATCACCTAAGTATTAATGACAATAATAGTTTAGAAACAAGAAAACACACAGTGAACAGTTGAGTTGTTTTTAAAATTAATACATGACAAATTAATGGGTTACAGTATTTAATGGTACCCCGTCAAAATAGCGCTGACAAAATAACGCAGACAAAAAATCATAAAATATGAATAGAGCCAATATTTTTTTATTTTAATGTTATTATTTTTCAGTCGTTTTGCAGGAAACACTTTAGATACCGGTATATTAATACATAAATATGCAAAAAGTAATTTTGTCAGGTCACCATATTTAATACCAAATTCAGGGTTACTATTGTTAATACCAAACTCACAGTTTCTATATTTAGTAGTAACGAATTCAGGGTCACTACATTGAATACCAAATTCAGGATTACTATATTTAAGGTCTGGACAAATGTGTAGGCACTGTAGTGCACTTCAGTTCATTTGATTCATTAAAAAAATTAACACATGTACCGGAAGATCAAAATTGGAACCAGTGAAATCTGCCCATGTGGAGTGTCACCAGAGAATGCTGACCAGGTCCTACAAAACTGCTCTCTTTACCAAGAGGCCCGTATAAGACATTGGCCCCAAATCACCCAAATAGAAAGAAAATTATACTATATGGAGAGCTCCCTGATTTGGAAACCACTGCATGGTTCATCTCATGTATTGGTCTAGTCATTTGAACACTCCTAACATAACAATGAGAACGAAGAAGAAGAATTAAAAGATTGTTAATAATGGTCAAAGAATTTTAACACTGGAAACAAGGTCTTAATTACTGTGGGTAACAGTGACATCATATTAAAAAAAAAGGTTAAAAAATATATTTTTTTACAGGCTTTTAGTTTCCAAAACAGTTTTATTGTGCTCGGATATGTAAATTATAAGTTCTCCTTTGTAATGATGCTTTTTTATAAACCCATAATGTATATAAAAAAAAAACTTTTAAAACTCAATCCAATCCCTATTATTTTTTTCTTTCAGTAAATGATTTTCCATAAGTAACTTAGTCCTAGGGGAAAATGAAACTATATTTTAAAAAAAAACAATTTTAGGTAATATGTAATTAGCCTAATTTACCATCTACTGTGGAATTTAAAAAGAAAGAATGTTTAAGTAGCAGCTTCACATACAATAAAAAACAAAATATACTTGTGGGATGCAAGGCTGATTGGCTTAAACTGCTCGACAACCTTGAATCCCAACTCAAGCTGAGTTGTGTTGGATGCCTAAAGACTGCATGGAATCCTTCTCCCTGATACCCGCGCCCCCAACAGGTCTATTAAAACATATTGGACCATATTGCATTGAGTATGCTGTATCAAGAAAGATGTGCTATAGAAAAGCAATTAAAAAGAAAATAAACTTATTTATTAAAAAAACACCTAAGCTTATGATCACTGCACACCTTTAGTGACCTTGACACTTTGGCCCTCCTTAAGTCTCCTGTAAAATTTCTGAGATTTTTTCCTTTCTCTCCTAAGAACAAGTATTTCCTGACGTATGCCAGCCATTCGAAGCTCTATGGAAGATTTATTCTCTTCATCCTGACATTTTTTTGACAAGAAAAATAAAATAAAATAAAAATTAATGAAATGCTGCACTTCTTAATCTTCAGACTTGTAGACAAACCTTAATAATATTGTTTCTATATTATATTAAAATGTATGATTCAAAAGTGAGTTTTAACATGACGTTAAAATGTGTGATTAAAGTGTGTGCTTCAAACGAAGACAAAACTGCAGTCGTTAATTCTGAGCTACTTACAATGGAGTTGATAAATGTATTCATCTCTGGAGTCAAACTGAGTTGAATCATAGATGAGTGGTAAACTACATGGCTCCTTTTGACATACTCAAGCAACGGGCTATTTAGGTCCATGTGTTCCAGGGAGCCCATAGAGGCAGTTCGATGATGATTGGCAGAGAATATATCTTTATCAATCACCTTGACCCCTGTTTCCACTGGTTGCCTGCTGTAAACTGCCGACAGGGAACGATTGTATGACATCTTGATACCTGGACCATCTATTTTGGATGTGGGATTGTGATTGACATATGTGTCATTTTTATTTAATGACATTGAAAGATGTGTACTATGACCAAAATGTTTAGCTGTATTTTCAGAATCTTTGTAGCCATTTTCCTCAGCTGTGAATCTGTTGGTAAAGACAGAATTAGATTGGGAGTTGACAGGCTTCAAATCTTGTTTGTGACTCTGTGTGACCTCAGAAGTGATGCATTTGGATAATTCCACTTGGGGCACTATTGGGCTATCATTTTTATTTCTTGTATCAGTACCCTGAGGAGTATAGCTACTATTTCTTTGCATCACTTCCTTGCCATCAGCAATTCGAGGTCGACTAGGGTTCATTGTAGGTAAAAATGCTTGACTCTTATGTGTTCTATCTTTGAAGAGTTCTGCTGATAACTTTCTCATCTCTGCAGACATATGTAAATCGGATTCTGTAAACACGTCATCATCATTATAAGTCTTGGAATCGAATGTGACTGGTGCAGAGGGCGCTCTTAATTGTCTTTGTACTGGCCTTCTGTATGTGTTAGGGTGATGTGCCGGCACTTTCGTCACTTCAGCTGGATCACGCATGAATGCAGTTGAAGATGGATAATTAGACTTTATATTGTGCCATTGCTGTTTCTTTGGATTTTGTAAAGAATGAAATGAATCAGGATAAGGCTGTGAATAATTTGGATGTTCATACTGATCTCCTGAACCTTTTAAATTATTTGGATGTAAACTTTGCTCTTTACTGAAGTTAGAAGAAAGGCTAGTTGAATCTGTTTTAGTTTTAATTGTCTCATAATGGTTAAAAGGGACTTGGTTTAAATGCTGACTGTCTCTAGAGGGCTTCACAGATAATGGATTAGATTGGATGGCAGAAGAGTTCTGTAGTCTGGTAAACACTTCTGTAGAATGGTTGACTTCTCTTTCTTCAGGAGAATAATGTAATGATGGTGGCAGATGTTTGCCAGATTTTTCTTTCTCCTGTGGTAAAGCAGACTTGCCAGCCTGGGTTGTTGTATTGCTTGAAGGTGATGTACTTTTGTTGTGTTCTTTTGGGCTTGGCCTGAAACTGTCTGTCTGTGGGCTAATTGAGTTCTGATGAAACAGTTGGGCTTTAACTGTCACATCCACAGAGCTGGGTTTATTCTGAGACCTGGGGGGAACAGAATGGGTTTATGTACAAAGAAAGTTAACATTAATATTAAAATGACTTTTACAAACTCATTTAATATTCAATTATGACAATAAAAACAAACCTCGACATGATCTTGTCAATATCAATTGCTCATGTGCTGCTTATCAATTAGTTTATCTTTTTACATATTTTTTAGTAAAAAATTATCTTGAAAGTTGACAACGTCCTAAATGCTGAAATTCTTTTGACCAGCAGTTAAGAAGTATTAAATGTTATTGTTGGCTATTCATACAACTACCAACTTTAAAAAAAAATTTAAATGAGAGAAAATGGTGAATTAAATAAAGTTTATAGTGAAATAAGGGACAGCAATAGCCAGGGCACAAACCATAGACTCTCTGAGTTGACAGTGTCAAGTGTACAAACCACTAGATACAATAATTGAGTTCTTACGGTTTAATATCCTAATTATGGCCAGGCTGAATAAGTGAATATATCATTGAATACTTACTGAGGTGATATCCTACTTATGGCCAGGTATAATTTATGAAGTAAGTTCTTACTCCACACCAGGTGACAATACTTCTCTGTGACAGCATTGCAGAAAGTTTCCCACTTGAGTGATCTCAGTGACAAGATATACTCAGCTACAATAAAAAAAAATGCATTATAGATTTAGGACTATTAAATTATAAAACCAAATACTTTTTTTTCTGTTTAATTTAAAGGGACATAATCTGTTTTTTTAAATGTAAAAGTGACAAACATTGAAGCCTTATATTAAAATCTCACTACTTTCAACTGCTGTGCATTACGGTTCTTTATTATTTATTATTCATATAGATATAGAGCACAAATAAACACTTACTCATAACCACATCCTCTACTCCAGTGTCAAATATTCCATCTATCGTAAAATAGTCCCTGATGATCTGCAGGACATGAAATAATGGACTCTGCCTTTGAGAAGCCAGACGGTCATTCTGCTGTGCTAAACATATACCCGAGTCTTTGGACAGCGACGGTGAGGGGGAGTCTGGGGAGGAGGAATGTGGGTCTCGTAATTCCAGTTCTGGGAATTTGTTTGCAGCGTCATTCTGATTGTGCTGGCTGGGATGCCGATGCAAACTTCCATGCCAGCTACTGCCATTGGGATATTGACTACCAGACATGTGTTTATGAGATGACATCGCAGGTCTGGGGTAATCCATGTCATGGTAATACTGAGCATAAAGTTGTTTGTTAACTTCTGGATGCAAGGTATCATGAGTATGATGGTAATGTTGAAGGTATGGAGCTTGTTGAGACTGGGGAGAGACTTGGTATGGAAGAGCTGGCGGAGCAATCATGCCCAGCGCAGGGTTTTGATAGTAAGGAGGTGGGGCACTGTTATAAGAAGGCGGCCCAGCATATTGCACTGGGTATCTACTACTATCTATACCAGTTGAAGACATGACCACATTGGGAGGTAGGTGCTGTGAGACATTAATCCCAGCATGAGGAGTTTTGCCTGGAGCTAGGCTTCTGTTTGTAGGATAGACCAGGTTACCAGGTGCAGCATAGGATATGGGATGAGCTGAGATGGCTGTGGTCAATATTGTGTTGCTGTTAGTTGGAAGGGTGGTGTATGATGATAATGCTGGTTGAGAGTAGTAGCCCATGGACTGATATGCCTGCTCAGGAGGGGAAGCCCCATTATAGACAGAAGCACTTTTAGATTGCAATGCTAAACTAGTAGTGTTTGATTCATTCAATATATCCTTAGTCAAATGTGTCTTTAAATACTGGGCAATAGCTGTCACTAAAACCTCGGCACTAGGAATTTGTTCACCAATGCTGCTAGTCTGTGACAGAACAGGTTGATCAGGCAATGCACTAGAAGGTTTGTTAGCCAAGCTCGAGTGTGTTTCTTTACTCGCCGTATCAGAATTTTCTTTCCGCCTCTCTCTTACGCTGTGATCAACATGAGATTTGTGATGTTTCAGCATGTTGTCTTTGATCTCCTTGAGCTTGGTCACAACATTTGTGTCTTTGCCGTGCAGTTTGTCATCAGAACTGTCACCAGCAGCGACTGACTGAGAGTTGACAGCATGTTCAATCACAATGGGTTTAAAGTGAGTGGCCGGCGAAGAAAATGCTGCAGGCATGTTGGTAAGGTTGTCATTAATTTTACTAGTTTTGTTTTGTTTGACAGGTTGAAATGCAGAAGACATTACGCTGACAGAAGTATCAGTAGAATGGGAGGTACTTCCTGTAGTTTTTTCTTGTAATCCAGATGTGATATTCTTAGAGGTCTCTTGTATCATATTATTTTCAACATCTGTTTTCATCTAATAAAAAAATAAAGAATTTATTTAGAATGACAAGTTGCTTATATGAAAAAGTAAAAAAAAAAAAAAAAAAAACTAAAGCAAAGTTTAATGCACAAATTGTAAGACAAATCTCCTCATAGATAATACAAATTATTATTATTATTATCACTACCACAAAACAAAAAAAAACACTAACCATCTGTCTTGTTGCTTCCCTATAAAGACTTTGCCGGATATGAAGATAGTTGATTCTGTTACATTTTTCATACTCTTGGCACATCTTTAAATAAAAATTGTAAACATTAAGCTTCAGGATTCTTATACAAGAGAAAACAAAATGACCCAATAATACTAAAAAAAAAAAAGTTATTATTCTTATTGATAAACAAATATTTTATACCTCGAAAGCTGTTTCTAAAGTTGGGCGCTTCTCATCATTAGACTGAGTAAAGGCTTGAATGAGAATGTCCAGGGTCTCAGCATCTTCCATGTTAGAGGAATATTTGTGGCCGACTGCACTCTGTAAAGTCTTGCCAAGTCCATACAAGCAAGTCTGAAGACGAAGCAGTTTAAATCTACAATCTCCTGCTACAACTTCAAAACAGTTAAATTGCAGTAAAAACACAGCTTTTAATTCTAAAAAAAACCCACACAATAATTATTATCCAACAAATGGTCCATGTAAAGTAAAAAAAAAAAAAGTAAATAAGCAAAGATTCAGAGATTTCAGAAGCAATGATATTTAAGTAATACTGCATAACAAATGTTTTGATGAGTCACACTTCATCAGATGAGCCATGAGATTATAAACTATTGATTATTTGTTTTATATGTTTCTGATGTTCCTTCCTTTCAATTTTAAGATAATTTCATCCTTAGCCAAACATCTTATGGGCGACGGGATATAGCCGCAGTCAGGGTATAAACCAGGTACCATCAAGACCATCTGAACAACAATCCAGTATGCATACCACACAACCAGGCAACCAACAATTTGCCTGATTTTAAACCTAATCAAACCTTTCATTATGTGTTTCATACTTTTTTATTACATAATATTTTTGGGCCTGCATGCTAACAAATTGGGCATAGTAGAAAAAAGTATAATATAAAGTTAAGCATACTACGTGTGCATCTTGTTTATTACACTAGTAGATAATTTTAAGATTAAACAAGACTATACACTAAACATTTTTTAATGTACCTTTTCACTGACTGTTCCTTTTTGTTGTAGTTCTGGTGCCATGTAAATCATTTCTAGAAGCTTCTCCTCACCGACAGGTTTAAACCTGACTTTACCAGAGTCATATAAAACCACAGTGTCAGGGGATATGTATGCAGCTGTGGAAATACAGTCAAACAAATGATATAATTTAGATAAACAAAATTGATACTAACACCTGGGTAAAAGTGGCACTGGATAGGTTCATAAGGCGAAGCGAGCATTAAGGAAGGGTCAAGGATTGCAGATGTCATACACCTCAGTAGTAGAAAAAAAGGGGGAAAATGCAACGGTGCCTGGTGATTACAGATGCCCAACCTGTGACTGCAGCTGTGTATCAAAGATTGGCCTCTTTAGTCACACAAGAAGAAGTTGCACAGGGAAAACATTGTCCCTCAAGACAAAAAATGCCAAAGACTGTCACAGCACCCCTACAATAAAAATCAAGGGATAGATGAGATGATGAGATTTGAAATTAGAACCTAGGAACAAATTTGCTATTCAGAAGCATAGGGAAAAAGGACCTCAGAACTGGTTACTCATGGTTCAAAAACTTATTTTAAACATTTAATTAATATTTAATACATAATCGCTTTATTGAGAAAATTTTGGATAATCTTTGCTCTAAATTTAAAGAATATAGTCACTTACGTAAATGCTTTTTTTTTCTTTGTAAATAGAAGACACACTCAGAACACAATGCCCACACTTCAGATTCATTGAAATATCTATCTAGATTGTTCAACAGCGCACTAAGTGTCAACCTCTATACAAAATAATTTTTAAAAAATTCTGCAGCCATTACATTAAATATTTATAAACATATTAATAGACCTGTATAATTATGATATTAAGTTTTTATATTTTCTTGTATACATTCTTAGATCATTTAATAATTTTTTATAAATGTTTAAATGATTTTTTTTGTTGAGGTAAATAGTAGTTTAAAAGCAAAGAAATGTGCCTTCATTTTAATTTTAATTAAATAAAAAGGCATTCACATATAAACTGTAACAGTAGCAATGAAAACTTAAAAGCTAAGTAAAGTACCCCATTCAGACCTTGCAATCTATAGGGCTGATGATGTAAAGGTCATCTGTTTCTTTGGCCTATTGTTAAACTAGGGTGTCATGGGGCCAGCAGGACCAACCACTTTTATTTTCCCCAACTAATGTCAAGTACCCATTAGAGTTGGGTGGACTCAGGAGCGTGCGAAAAATCCAGAAAATCAAAATCCCAGTCTTCATTGAGATTCATACCTGTGACCCATTGGTTTGAAACTAAGTACTTTACTACTCAGTCACCATGCCGCTAATACAAACTATGAGGGGAGCTTATTTTTATTCAAGAAGTTTTGAGAATTAAGTTGTATTTCAAATATCTATCATTTAGAGATAGTGATGCTTGCAACCTGAACAAAGAGAGAGAAAATGAGGTTCATAGCCATAGTCAGGCTTTGTACAGGGACAAGAAGTCCCTTAAACACAATATGGTAAAACTCAGCACAATCATAGAAAATAAGAGAGTTAAGGCTGATTAATGGATACTTTTGAAATAAGATTTCAATTAAAGACAACTTTATATTGATCTATTTTTTTTTTTTTTCAAATTAACTCTAATGTTTAATGAGGTATTAACTAGTACACAGAGGCATGGTAGCAGAGCGGTAAAGTGCTTGGCTTCCAGACCAAGGTTCTGGGTTGAAATCTTGTTGAAGACTTGGATTTTTAATTTCGTGATCTTGGGGCATCACTTATTTCACCCAGCTCTAATGAGTACCTGAAAGTAGTTAGGGAAAAGTAAATGCAATTGTTCGTTATGCTGGCGACATAACACCCTTGTTAACCTTAGGCCACAGAAGCAGATGATCATCTGCCGTATAGACCAAAAGCTCGGAAAGGGGAACTTTAATTTTATTAACTAGTACACAATGTATATATAAATATACATGTACAAGGAGCAGTAGAAGATATTATAGACCTACTTGTGGCTTGGCTAGCTGACAGTCTGCTACATAATTTTTTTTCAGGGAACCATCATCATCTTCTAAACTGCTACTTTCAAAACCTTTGTGGTAGGGATCCACTTCTTGTGATGCTTTGTTGACACAGTTGTCATTGACGTCTTTAAAATTGTGACTCGGGTTTGACTTTGGAGAGAACTGTTTGTTATCAGATCCATGACTGTCAGATTGTGTTGTAGTATTCTCTGAAAAATAAATTAATTGAGTTTGACTATATCTTATACACCTTCACTTATCCTTTAGTCTGTTGAACTGTTTGAGCACCACACAGGATCTTATCTTATCTTATATAATACAGACGTTACTTCAAAAAAGATGATTATGTCCTACGCGTCATGCATATTAACCAATGACTTAAATTCTGCCAAGTCACTGGTTTTCCTGGCTAGCTCAGGCAGCCCATTCCATGCTCTAATAGCACTAGCATCTGTCAATCATCTTTCTCCATTCCTCTCGTCCTTTGCCTTGGTTAGAATTTTATTCAATGACAGGCCTGTCCATTTTTTAATGTTATCTTCCCATCACTTCCTCTGCCTCCTCCTCTTCTTCCTGGTACCGTCCACTGAAGAAAGGTTTTTGGGAGCCCTGAGGACCTTGTTATGTGGCCAAAGAGTTTGAGTTTTTTGACAGTGGTTAGCTGGTCATCATGGGGTCCAATTGCTGTATTAATATTGTTTCTAATCTCTTCATTTGTGAAGTGGTGTTTGTAAAGGACACCTAGGCTAGGATCTTTCTGTTGCATCTTAATTTTTGCTAGGATCCTACGATATCTAATTTTACACAGTTTTAATATTAAATATCTGGCCTAAATAAATTTATAACCTACATCTAGTAACTAGACTGTGGTAGACTCTTAGAAGACTAAGGTGACTTATTAGGAGAGCTTGGTAATATTTATTTTACTGAATTAGATCTAGATCTACATGTAATTCTCATTGAGTTCTAGATCTAGAGTCTAGATTTAATTTATAAGTAAAGATTAGCCCATGTATTATTGAAAGATACCCGTAGAACACTGATGATCTAGATCTCAGATGAAGTAACTTCTGTAATTTATGAGATAAAATAGATCTAAACTAAAGCAATACTCTAGGTCCCTATGATCTATGTTAGATTTCTCTCTCTTTTTCTGTGGCATTTTAGGTCCTGATAGACTCTACTTGATAATATTTTGAAAGGGGAACAGTAAAGAATAGATCTACAATAAGTATTTTGCATCCTGAATATAGACTAGTTAAGAATCTAAATCTAGATATGTGATGTCGCTTGACCGTGAATCAAACCGATCCACTCTAACAATTCAAATCAGCTATTTTAGCAGAACAGGAAAATCACCAAGTATGGATTATATTGCCAGATTTGTTTCTAATTTGGAGAATACAATATCATAAAAATATCTACTAGCTACATGTAGATTCTATATTTTTCAAACAAGAAGATGATTAGGCCTATGTCCTACATGTGTCCCTAGGTCAATCTAGTCATGCATGTTAATCAATTACTTAAACTCTGCTGGGTCATTGGTTTTCATGGCTGATTCAGGCAACCCATTCCATGCTCTGATACTTACTAGTAGCACTAGGGTGACTAGGGAAGAAGTACATATACATCTTCTGAGGGTAGAGCTATAGTCTAAAATCGATCTATATCTAAGCCTGCCTTACATTTAACTAAAACTTCTATTCTATGAGCTTAAAATATAACTAGAATGCTTTTATATCTAACCTTTATTGTAATTTATCTCGTGATGTTCTATTCCTATAATTTTAGCGCAAATCTCTGATGACTGATGACCTCCTAAAGCTCCATCACAGGCATCTAAAACTGTATATAGGTCAGGTCTTTGGTCAATATTTTCATTCGTCAAGCATGCCAAAAGTTCAGTAAAAGTGTCACTCAGCTCTGCATTAGGTTCATCTGACCTGGTGTTGTACTCTGTTGCAGCCAATAATGTCATGCCAAGTGAAAACAAATGGGTCTGTGAATTTAGAATAAAACAAAAAAATTCTGCTTAATTTGTAAGCTGGTTGAGAAATTTTGTTGTTTTACGTTGGGGAAAAAAAAATCAAGTTACTTTTTTGAGGTCAACAGATATGGGTTATTTTATAACATAAAATGACTACGTAAATATCAGATACTCTATATAATTTAATTTGAAATACATAGAATTAAATTATAGACAGAATAGCTTGTTTAGTTTTACTGAAGACATGAGCTCCATGGGAAGAAAAAACAAAAAAACAGTAAAATGAATGTTGGGACATAGATCTAGATCTACTAAAATTGTATGTGACATTTCAGTAAGGAAAAAAAAAATGAATTGTCAATGGCTTTTCTTTTTATTAGCTTTTTTTAAAAGGTAAAACTCGTCAAAGCGTTGTAATCAGAGAGGTCAGTAATTGACCCTTTTTTTTAAAAAAGAATGTTAAATTGTTTAAAGTAAAATAAAACAATGAATACTCCTATTCATTTTTGGTTCTTTCTAAACTTTAGAATCGGTGAATGCTTTTAGTACCAATAATGGGTATTCTAATGGTTTGAATGATGACTCGCAGAATATAGACCTATAAACAATATTAACATGCCTTAAATTGATTTTCACTAACTAGTTTAAACATTCTTCTGATTCATTTCCATGCCATATTTGGGATTTCTAGCCTTCTAAAAACTTTATCACATTTTAAAAAACTATAGCAATGTCAAATATCGGTTTCTTGCTTAGCCTGAAGTGTTGGCTACATGATTGTAATATAATTTGCCAGCATTAAAATAGCATACTAATCATATGTAACTTAATGTATAATGCTTTAACTTTACCTTGTAAGAATTCCCCGAACTGCCCACCACTTCCGGAGCAACAAACATTGGGTCTGGATCTGTTAGCCGGTGAAAGTAACTTAATTATTGACATTTACTGACATTAAAAAATAAATATAATAATTGCATATTTTGATATAAATCTTTTTATTTTACCAGACCAGTAAAGTTACATCTTTCATACTTTATAGATTTATATGTAAGTCGGAACTCTCTGGTCTGCAAACTAACTGTTCAAATGTTGAACACTTCACTCAGTGTGTTACTGTGTGCTGGCGTGTGTGTCTGTATGCTATAATGTGTTGTAGTGTGCTACAGCGTATTCAAAAGAACCAACAATAAAACTGAACCAGTCAAAGAAAAATGAGTCCACCACTTTGTTACGTGTCTGCAGTTCAAATCATCGATACATTTCAAGTTGGTTGGTTAACTCTTTCCCTTCGTAATTATTTACCATGTTCCTGTGGCATTATTCATTTTTGCTCATTTGTGTTTCACTACCCTGTTATGATTAAACTTTAACTTTTTTTTGTGTTATCAGGAAATGTTAAATTAGGTAAATAATTCTATAAGAATGCATACTTTAATTTTTTATACAACACAAAGTTAAGTTTATAAAAAAAAAAATTATATTTAAAGGGGTCATTTGGACATTTCAAATCTCCATGCATATGACGTCCAAATTTCAATCGACTTAAAAGTAGGTCTGGAAGGTAAAATGTTTTTACATGTTTCGGATGTTCTTTCATGAGTTGAAGATAGTTTACTTCCTAGTCCAAACCTCCCACAGGACGACGGGGGGATGGGAGCGGGCAGGGTTTGAACCTTGGACCATCGATAAATCTCAACGACAGTCCAGCGCGCAAACCACACGGCCAGGTGGCCGAGGGGAGTGAGGGAGAAGGAAGAATCATAAGTCTTAATCCATGACCTCGTGACAAAATAAACAACAACAATAGGCCAATGTTGCCCTTTTCAAGTAGAACCTCAATACTAATGAAAATGTGTAGAAACCCATTTCCTTAACATACATACGAAGTAAAAAAAAAAGCCACACAACATCTTAACGTAATCAATTTGTGTAAACATCAAGTCTTGAAAACATTACAACTGGAATCGAACTGGGAAGTATTACACCATCTTCTCTTTCTAGTGTTTTTTTCAAATAACGAATTCTATTGTCTATTATATATAGTTAGTCCATCGTGGTTCGATGATGACCACTTTTGTCATCCAGGGGACTGAGGGCTTTGCACTGGGGATTTATGTCTCCTCATGTTGCTGGTGAGACCTATGTGAGCCCGGAATGTTCGGCTGCACACTGGGCTAGAACATCGATTACCGTTGAAAGAATTCAGAAACTATAAATATACCGATTTACAGGTTTGATTTTTAGCACTTACCCATATCTAAATCTAGGAAGCAAACATTCCCTTCCGTGTCAAAGGCCACTGTGTTTGGGCTGATATACATCGACTGAAAGAGCTCCACGTGGGTGTGGACGTACTCCAGAGTGAGGCAGCACTCCCGGCACAAGGCCCATAACTCCAGCTCCCCGAGGTAACAGTTTCTTGACGACAGCACGTCCGATAGAGAGACGGTACTCGTGTCATCCGCCTGTGCTTCCATGACAAGCTCGTCCATAGAAGACGGGCTGCCTTGTTCCATGGCTGACTGCTCTAACGTTGTTGGAGTTCAAACTTTGTGATGGACATGTTCATGTGTGACCCAGTTAGCTAAACATCACCTGCAAGCGAGGAAACAAAAAAAAGTTACACCATCAGGCTAAAATTACATTAACTCTTTCTCTCCGTAATTATTTTTCCGCGTTTTGGAAGGAATTCATTTTGCTCATTACTATTTCACTACCCTTGTTATGATTGGGCTTCAATAGCTTTGTTGTTTGTTATCAGAAAATGTATTTGGTATAGAATTAAAGGGAAATGCGTGCTCTTTTTATATAATTTCAAAGTCAAGTTTTAAAAAGTAAACATTAATTTAATTTAATGAGGTCGAAATCAACGATGGTATCATCGATTAGGAGAGAGAGAGTTAACAGACGAATATGTGAATTTAAAGCGGTAGAGGAGAGAAGATTTTGAGAGTACAACATAACCCCTTCGTACACGGTGTGTACATATGTACACATGACTTTAAAACGATTTTTTTTCACATGAAAAGTTGTGGACAAGTTTTTTAAACACCGGAAATAAATTTATCGACCTCTTCTTTGTTTATTATACACCGTATTTTACACAGAAAGGAAGCGAATATTTTTTAATTGCAACTTGAATCCAGTTGGTCAAATAGCCCGATTTGGTAAGTAAATTCCTAGGTCTAATTTTCTTATTAAAACTATTCTCTTCGATCTAAATCATATTAAATATTGTAGTTAAGATGTACGTAATTAATATGTTATCATTTGAAATATATAAAGATTAATATATTGTCCTAAATAATTTTGTGAATAGTGATGTGTACAAATGTTCACAGCGTGTCTCACTTGAGTAAAAAAAAACATGATCGATAATTGGTGTTACGACTTTGTCCTTTTAGATTCTAGATCTAGATCTATAGAATTAAGATATAAATCTACTAGATTTTTACAAATAGTAACAATTCTACTGGTGTTTATTTAAATATTTCGAAGCATAGATTATAGATTTATTAGATTTATTTCTAAATATAGTCTAGATCTAAAAATAGATCTAATTTAGTAATAGATCTAGATCTTTACATTTTAAATGTTAGATTTAGATCTCATTTCATTTTCTTGTATGTTTCTGTTTAGTTCTTCAAAGTATTTGTTTTAGATTAGAATTTGGTTTTCAAGACTAGATCTAAAATCAACTAGATTTAATTAATGTATAATTTAATAAGCTAAAAAAAGGTTAAGTCTAAAAGTAATCTCTAGACTTAAAATTAAATTTCTTTGCGTGTCCATTGCAACGTTGAGAGAATATATTTGATCAATTATGTAGGCCCTAAATGATCATTTATACACATAATTTAAAATGTAAGATTATTAAATATAAATTATAAGTTTTATACATTACATCTGTTCATTTTTGTTTTATTGTTTTTATTTCAGAAAACACCCTTTTAGATCTTTCTGTTGAGGATGTGTTACAACGGAACACTGCCTAACTCACTGCCTGGTTGTATGATGATCATCTGTTCAAAACCTGTCCGGTTCCATCCCTGCAGTCCTTCAAGAGATTTAGGCTAGGACGAAATATTACTACTTAATAATCTTCATGACCACACACAGTGACATCTAACAACCGTGAGGTCTTTATTACAACAGATCGCTGCCTCGTCGTTTGGTTTCGAAATGCCATCATGATGGTCACCTTTTTTTAATCCTGCACAGTTCCATCGCCCTGCTGTGTCCTGCATGGTTTTGTACTAAGATGTAATATTACTACTTAGAATTCCATGTCTCCCCCCAGAGGCAATCTACTGTTGAGGACTTATATTACAACGGATCACTGCCTTCGTTCTGTATGGGCTTCGAAGTGTCGTCTTAAATGTCACCTGTTCAAGCCCTGCCAACATCTGTCACCTGCTGGCCTGCAGGAGGTTTGTGCTAGGATGTATTAATATTTAATTATGTCTTCACCCAGAAGCATTCTACTGTTGAAGACTTGTTACAACGAATCACTGCCTAATCGTTTGGTTTGGGTTTCGGACTGTCGTCTTAGAGGTCACCCATTCAAACCTTGCCTACTTCCGTCCCCTGCATATCCTGAATGAGGTTTGTGCTAGGATGTAATTATCATGTCTACACCCACAGACATTTTACTGTTGAGGACTTATTGCAACGAGTCACTTCATGGTCATTTGGTATGAGCTTCGGACTGTCTTCATAGTGGTCTTTGTTTGAACCCTACACATTTCCATGCCCTGGTCACTGAAACCTCAAACTTCATTCATTGAAGCTTATTATAAATATTAACAATTCTTAAGCTATCTAGATTATATACAATGTGAGAATATATTTATGTACTGTTGTGCTGTTAGAAAAAGAGATCCTATTCAAACATGGTCTTTTTCTTATTTCGCAGCCTCAGATGTCACAAACAAGTGTTTGTCAACCCTGATATAACTGTTTGTGAAAACGTGTGTGTGAATGTGGGCTTGCTTTAAGCTTCTTTTGAAGCATGTATCTGAAAAGTTGTTGCAGAATTAATTAAGTCAAAGGTGTACAAATGGTAGGATGGGATACAATGGGCGAAGCTGAATACTCAAAATGCTAATTTTTATGTAGTACTAGTAAGAAAAAAGTGATTTTTAGAATGCCATTTGCTTAATAAAATAAATAGATTTGATAAAAGTAAATAAATAATTTGATTTATATTGGTTGTTTAATTATTTTTGTTAAATTTTTCTCTATATAACTATGTTAAATTATGTCCCCTTTTACTGCATTGATACACGGTGTGTACAAACATACACATGATGTAATTCACTTAACTGTTGACCGATGGACACAATTTTTGCTTCACTTACTCCTGAGGTCCATTGCATCATAACCCACCCACAAAATAATTTTTTGGAACAAAATTGTGACTTCGTGTACGAAGGGGATAAATAAATAAATTACTGCATTTCCTCCAGCCTGCGCAAAGTATTTTTAAGGTGATAATTGTCTCGCGCACACCAATACTCTTTAAACTAAATGCAGTTCCCAGTAGCACAGAAGTCTGAGACGGCTGTGAACAACAGATAGCCGTAGGTGTTATATCGGAGTTTCCGTCTTCTAGACTGGCTGCCGACCAAAGCTATAGAGTCCAGTCTGCCCATTTGTCGAAATGCTAATTTAGTTTGGATGCATCGCCAAATTAGAGCCTACTATAGCTAGATCTAGGCCGAGACTCTAAACGTGACGCAGAAGGTAACTAGCTAATATGGCGCCAATATAGGTGAATAGCGTTTAAGTTAAAGACAATTGTACAACATCCAGGAAGCAAATATAACCCACAAGTTGGCTCTCAACAATCACGCACATACTTTCATTATCTTTGGCTGCCGGGTTGCCTGTGTGGCGTGCATTGTGGATTGTAGAAATGTGTTCAAACTCTTAAGTCATATGCTACGAAAGATTCTCACAAGTGCTTCTCCTTCCCCCCTAGTCCCGCCACAAGATGGAACGAGTTACTTGAATTGAACTCTGGGAAATCTGAGTTAGTGCACGACTAGATTAAACAACAAAGAGAAACTGCTGCAGATGTGAACACTTGTATAGAAAATACAATAAACATGCATATGTGTGATCCCGCTTTTCTGCCTCTTATCTTATCTTATATAATACAGACGTTACTTCAAAAAAAAAAGATGACTACGTCCTACGCGTCATGCATTTAGTTATGCGTATTAACCAATGACTTAAATTCTGCCAAGTCACTGGTTTTCCTGGCTAGTTCAGATAGAGATGGAGAACAACATCGGACAGATAAGTTTTAACTGAAGCCTATTTTGTGTTAATTTTCTTGTCATTTTTTGTTTGTTTTGTAGCTGATGAAGGCCTCGTGGCCCAAACGTCCTTTGTTTTACTTGGTCCGACAGGGTCACATATATGCATGACTAGATTGACGTTTAGATAAGAGTGGGACGTAATTATCTTCTTCTTTGAAGGAACGTCCGTAAATTATAAGATAAGGTGTATAACAAAATTAAGTTTGCCATGTATAATTCCTTTGGTTGTTTTACAGGTATCGAATGATTCTTCAGAATGAAAGATTATTACACCCTAGCTCAAAACTCCTGCAGAACTGAGGGACATAACGGCGGGAAAGGTTCGAACCCGGGACCATAAAGACGACAGTCCAGAGCGCATACCACACGATTAGGCATTCATCCATGCTTTATATCGGTGTTTCCCAAACTTTTGACCTACGTCTACCCCTTTAATAATTTTCGTAACGCTGAGTGCCCTCCCTCCCCCCCCCAAAAAAAAAGAGGATTTATTTTAATAACAATCAAAATATATTATTCATTTATAGACTAAATAATAATGAATGAATAATATAAGTATTCATAATAAAATATAAATAAACGTTGTAATATAAATAACATGTATCTGGATCAATGAGAAGATTGATATTGTTGGTTCTTGAAAAAACAGATCTTCTTAATATTTGGTTTAAGATGCGTTTGTTCTTTTTTTTTAATACTTAATTTCTAGAAATGATGAAAAAGCAACTTATTATAGGCTACATATAAAGTTGAAAAAAGCAATAACTTTTTTCTGTTGCATTTGTAACTAGAGTGATGTTTAAATATAGGCCTACTTCTTATGTTTGTTTTGTAAGACTCCGTCTGAAGCTGTTTTACAGCTAGGCTACTAAGTTATCTGGAGCAAACAGATTGGGACATGTTTGAAAACAACTGCCTCAGACAGATGAACTTAGCACAACTGTTCATTCGTACATCCAGTTATTTGAAAACATGATAGTACCAAAGAAGAAAATTAAAAACATTCAGTAATAATAGACCCTGGATGACCAACATTAAAAATTAACATTCTGTCGTCATCGAGAAGTACATAGAAGTCTATTTATAAAGCGCTGGTTATGAGTGTGTATGTGTTTTTCGTGTGTGAATGTTGTTCGTATGTGCATTTATATTGTTATTGTACAGTAGTTACGCTGAGGTTGTCAACTGTAGTCAAACCGAATTTCCATTTGATTGGATCAATAAAGTTATCTTATCTTATCTTATTTCAACAATTGCTTTTCTTCCGCATGCTACAAACTTCTTGGCATGGATGTTGTCTTAATATCAAACCGATATCTTTTCCATTAAACATTTTGTATTAAAATCAAGGAAATATTTAGTCTCCAAATGTAAATAAAACCGGTTTAGAGTTGAATACATTTTAAAATGCAATTTTAAAAATATGATTTTAAGTTATTAACACATATGCAGCATAGTTAGTGAGGTGCAACGCGTATCTCTTTCAAACTCTTCCCATACCCCTGAGGTACGCTTACCCAATTTTGAGAAACACTGCTTTATATAATAGAATATACAAAACATTTTTAAACTCTTATTTATAAATAAACAGCTTCTTTAAAAACATGAAGATAAAAACAAAAAGCTTTAAAAAAACAACAAGAAAACAAATTTAGAAATGTGTAGCATATGATTCGTCAATAAATCAGTGTCCAGACGGTCCAGCCACGGGCTATTGAGATGAATTGTTTTGTGCTGGGGGGGCGAACACAAGACGCATGTTGGCTGGTGAATTCTATCAATAACAGACTAATCCTCCCGGCGCAGACAAGCAAATCAAATGTAATCTCCAAAATGGGAGGAATATTCTCGGAAATAGGAAATCCAAAATACAAATCTCATAGTGAAACAAAATAAGTGATGAATTTGGTTCAAACTACACCCAAGTGTGGTAGAGTTTCATTACTTGAAAGTTCACTATTTGAAAGTTCACAATTCGTCTATTAAATTAAATTGTGTATCAGATTATCCTCCTCTCTGAAAAGCTTATACATAAAAATGTTACACTATATCTGCCATCCACAAGCATGTACAATTATATAGCACATAGGAAGGTTATCGACACATACACACACAATTGAGCAGTGAGACTCATAACAAACGAATAATCACATTTGACTAGAGTAACACATTTAGTAAAATCACTAAATTTAGAAAGCCTTCAGGAGAGAAGACTCAAAAGTAAAGTAGCAATTATACATAAGACACTGAACCATAATCTTTAAATACAAAAACAAAATCTAATAAAATATTTAGAAAGACACAAAGATAAAGGCACATTCCTCGTCCCATATGCTAGGACAAATTTGTACAAATACTCCTTCTTCCCTAGTGCTATTAGAGCATGGAATGGGTTGCCTGAGCTAGCCAGGAAAACCAATGACTTGGCAGAATTTAGGTCATTGGTTAATATGCATGACTAAATGCATGACACGTAGGACGTAATCATCTTTTTTTGTAGTAACGTCTGAATTATATAAGATATATAGACAAAGGGTATCTACACACAGTCACACATATTGACACAGGCTATCTGCTTTTTCTGCCCAAATTTCTCGACCTGTATGGCGACATTTATGCACTACGCAAGACAGCAGGGTTTCTGTCCAGGGCTTTTGCAAGAGAGGATTTGAGCCTCTCAAGCCCTCACTCTAATGGAGTTTGATGATGATGATGATCTGCTTTTTAAAATATTTCTAAGGGAATATAAAAAAGGACACGATCTTCAATCTAGTTTATACAATTTAAAAAAAAAAAAAGGTGAATGCCTGTCAGAGGTGGAGTAACTGGACAAAAGTCACTTTGAGTGGTACGTCGTGTGATCGTGAGTGCGTCATGGGTGTGTGTGTGTGTGTGCGCGCGCGTCATCATAAAAAATAATAATGATAATAAAAATAACTTAATGAATAATCGCTGTTAACAAACACAACGTAAGCTCAATGCCCGTAATAACGTAAACATAAGAGTTAAAATAACAAACCATTCTACATGCGTTTATGTAAATGAAAAAAAAATCCTTCGTGTTGGGGTTTAACTCTTTCTCTCCTAACTGACGATACCAACGTTGATTCCACCAGAATGTGGTAAATAATTACGGAGAGAAAGAGTTAATAACTTGATAGTCCTATGTATGAACTCAGAAGAATGGACCTCATTCACCAATCGTAAACAAACAACATTTAGCCACGTGACAATAGTGATAAAACAATGAAAAAAAAAACCGTATCACGTGACAGCCTTTATGGATTGCGTAAACTGTATAGAAGATATAGAGAAGACTTTTAGAACAGTTGAACGTAAATTCAAAGCTGTATACCAATGCAATTTTTTAAAATCTAGAATCTTTCCCTGTCTCCCATTGTTTAAAGAAGCAATGTTGCCGCCCCTGATTAGATGTGTACATGATTTGAAATATATGTCAGTTGGAGTCAAGGGAAAGTGTTCCAACTGGCGTGACATCATCACAGTTAGGACGATAAGGTCGCAAGGACAGGGTGAATATTAACAGGCACGTTCGGACCGGACAACTGACCAAAGATCTTTCAAATGGGTGAATCATCATTTGAACACTTTAGTCTGTACACAAAAATATTAAATGTTACACTATGATATTCAACCAAAATGGACCTCATTCACCAATCGTAAACAAACAACATTTAGCCACGTGGTGCCCTATCTCTTCTATATAATTTACGATCTCATGCTTATTTCATGATGGTTGTCACGTGGCATTTTTTCCCCCGTTGTTTTATCAATAAGATCACGTGACTAAATGTTGTTTGTTTACGATTGGTGAATGAGGTCCGTTGTACTATTTACTAATACAGGAAAAGTTGTTGGAGCTAGATCTTTGTACTATTTACTAATAGTATACAGTTATCTTATCTTATATAATACAGACGTTACTTCAAAAAAGAAGAGATAGATCTATAAATTCACTGAAACAGAATTCTTGCAAGATGTATGTATCTTAGAGTTACATTGGATGAGACACTACTTCACGTAATCAGACTTAACTCTTTCCCTCCGTAATTACTTTTTCATAATAAGACGGAATTCCTCCTTTTGTTCATTAGTATTTCACTACCATATAATGATTAAGCTTCAATGGCTTTGTTCGTTGTGATCAGATAATGTTTTATTTGGTATAGGGTTAAAGGGGAATGCATGCACCTTCTATATAACATAAAGAAAAGGTTTTAAAATTAAATATTAATTTAATGTAATGATGTTCAAATCAACGATGGAATCGTCGAATAGGAAAGAAAGAGTTAAAGCCTATTTCCTCAAAGATTCAAACTGTCCAACAGACCCCCAGTTTGACATCCCTCCATCAATATACCAGTACCTATCTAGTTTATTAAAGCGTTGGTCTCTGTTGGTCTCTATTTCTCCAATGTCTATTTGTCTATAGTATGTAAAGATATGTCTATAGTTTGTAGTATGTCAAAAGATATGTCTATAGTATGTATATGGCTCCTTTTGTCTCGAAAGGCAATGGATGCGCCCAAGTGAGTCACTGGTTTTGGCTTAATCTTGAGACGGGGCAGAATCTGGTGTGGCTAATCAAGCCAATTCTAGAACGGCAGACTTTGCCACAATTCGTACATGTGTATGCCTCTGATTTAGGGCTAGCAGACAGGGCAGCTTTCTTTTTTTCCCTCTTGATTAAAGCCGCTTCAATTCTTTTGTTCTCAGCAAGGGTTGTCCCAGCACGCACAGTCTGTCTCCATGCACTCCGGTCTTTGGCTATGTTTTCCCACATACTTTCACTGATGCCTGAGGCTCTCATGTCTCGCTTGCAGACATCTCTATATGTTAGTCTTGGGCGGCCCTTGGGTCTGACTCCTTCCACAAGCTCAGCATATAAGATATCTTTCGGGATTCTACCATCTGGCATTCGGGTGACATGTCCGAGCCAGCGTAATCTTCTTTGTGTCAGGAGAGCATACATGCTGTTCATATTGGCCAATCTCAAAACTTCCTGATTGGAGACATGGTCCCTCCAAGAGATGCCCATTATGCGTCTCAGGCAGCGCAAGTGGAAACTATTCAATCTGTGCTCTTGGTACATGTATGTTGACCAGCTTTCACTGCCATAAAGGAGAGTGCTCACAACACAGGCGTTGTAGACTAGGATTTTGGTCGCTGTGGTCAATTTACCATTTTCCCAGACGCGTTTGGAGAGTTTTGCCAATGCTGTGGTAGCTTTTCCTATCCTTTTTGTCAGCTCGATGTCTAAGTCTAGGTTACTGACAATTGTTGAACCCAAGTAGGTAAATTCCTGCACCACTGAAAGGGTGTGGTTCCCAATTTGTATTATAGGTATTTCTGCGACGTCTTGTGCCAGGATTTCGGTCTTGGAGAGACTTATAGTAAGGCTAAACTCTTGACAAGCAGCTGCTAAGGCGTTCACTAGCTTCTGTAGACCTCCTTGTGAGTGAGATACGAGTGCCGCGTCATCTGCAAACAGCAGCTCCCTTATCAAGATACGACGCCTTTTCGTTTTGGGTTTAAGACGTGCCAGGTTAAAGAGCCTTCCATCGGATCTGCTATGGATGTATATTCCGTCTTCCAGGGATTTAAAAGCACTGGATAGTACGACTGAGAAGAAGATGCCAAATAGTGTAGGGGCCAGTACACATCCTTGTTTTACACCGCTCTTAATGGAGAATGGCCTGGAGGAAGAACTTTCAAACTGAACGGTACCCTGCATATTTTCGTGAAAAGCTGACACTAGTTTTCTTAACTTATTTGGGCAGCCGATTTTCTCTAGTACAGCAAACAGACCGCTTCTGCTAACAAGGTCAAAGGCCTTGGTCAAATCAATAAAAGCTATGAAGAGGGGCTGCTTTTGTTCTCTGCTCTTCTCCTGTAGCTGCCGCAGAGAGAAAATCATATCTGTTGTAGATCTACCTGCCCTAAAGCCACACTGCGACTCTGGATAAACACGATCTGCCAGGATCTGTAATCGCTTTAGTAATACTCTAGCAAAAGCCTTTCCGACTATGCTAAGCAGTGAGATGCCTCTGTAATTGTTACAATCAGAGCGGTCGCCTTTATTTTTATAAATTGTAACAATGTTGGAGTCTTTCAATTCTTGGGGGACCATTCCTTGTTCCCAGCACAAGCTTAGCAGTTCATGGAGTGGTTTGATTAGGGCATGTTTTCCAGCCTGAATTACTTCAGCAGGAATGCCATCTCCTCCGGGTGTTTTCCCATGTGCAAGCATGTCAATGGCAATGCTCAGCTCCTTTACTGAGGGCGTTTCGTCTAATTCCGTCAAAACTGGAAGTGATGGGAAGTTGGAAACAGCATTTGGTGAGATGGCGTTTTCAATCTGGTAGAGTTCTGCATAGTGTTCTACCCATCGTTCCATTTGCAGCGCACGATCGCTGATGATTGAGCCATCTTTTGACTTGAGCGGAGCACACTTGCTGGTGTGAGGTCCAAAGGCTTTTCTCATGCCCTCATATAGTCCTCTTATGTTACCACAGTCGGCACAAGATTGAATATCTTCGCATAGCTCCTGCCAGTATTTGTTAGCACATTGTCTCGCTACTCTTTGGGCATTGTTACGTGCAGCTCTGAGCCTTTTTAAGTTGCTTGGGGTGGGATCCTTCTTGTAGATTAGCATGGCTGCTCTCTTGTTCGTAGTGGCAGTTTCCATTTCTGGTAGACTAGCTTCAAACCAGTCTTCGCTTTTCTTGGTTTTGTTTCCAAAGACCAGTGATGATGTTTGGTAGATTGTATCACGCATAAACGTCCAGCTTTTTTCTACCTCAGTCACAGAGAAGTTTTTAAAAGCTTCCTCTAATTTGTTCTCAAATTCGGTGCAAAGATCAGGATTTTTTGTGCTAGTAGTATTCAGGCGTGATTTTCTTTTTCCCTGTGAAGTGTGGATCTTAGTTGGCAGCAGTCTTGTCCGGCAGGACACTAAAGTATGATCAGTATCACAATCCGCGCTTTGGTAGCTACGTGTCAGCAGTATATTTCCAATGTCCTTTTTTCGTGTCAGTATCATATCCAGCTGGTGCCAGTGCCCAGACCTAGGGTGCCTCCATGAGACACAGTGCTGTGGCTTTGTTCTGAAGTATGTGTTGGTAATGCAGAGCTTATGGTATGTGCAGAATTCAAGCAGTCTTTGTCCGTTCTCATTCATCTTTCCGATTCCAAAAAGCCCAAGACAGTCTGGCCAGGTAGTGTGATCTGATCCTACTCTGGCATTGAAGTCACCTAGAAGGATCATATGTTCTTTTTGAGGAATGTTTGCAATGGCTTCTTTGAGGTCATCATAGAACTTGTCTTTGTCCTCCTGAAGCGAGCATAGTGTGGGGGCATAGGCACTAATTAGAGTGACTTTTCCAGATGCTGTCATCATACTTATGCTTAGTAGCCGTTCCGAGCCACCAACTGGAGGGACTATCATGGGAAGAAGACTGTTCTTGACAGCAAAGCCCACACCATGTATTCGAGTCTCATCCTGTGCCTTCCCTTTCCAAAAGAAAGTGTAGTCAGTCTCGCGGAGCATGCCGTTTTCGGCCAGTCGGGTTTCTTGCAGGGCTGCAATGTCAATATGTAGCCTTTTTAGCTCGTTGTTTATAACTGCCGTCTTCCTTGCATCGTCGATCTGCCTTAGATCATCAGTGAGACCAGGACACATTGTCCTGACATTCCAAGTGGCCAGTCGCATGACAGGGATTTTCTTTTTCAGTTTAATTTTTCTTCTTTTGTTGCTTGGTGCAAGTTTCCAGCCTACTTGTCGTTTTAAACTAAGCTCTAAGCACCCATTAGAGCAGGCAGGCTGTGGCGGATCAGCACCTAACTGACTGGGGGCTGCCCAGGTTGAGGCGGGCGGTAGCTGATCAGTGAGGCGCGAAGACCTCTCCCACCGTCAGAGACAACCCGTGGCGTCCATACATTACGCCAATCAAGTTGGACTTATAACCCGTAACTGTTGTCTCCCGTGTTGTTTTAGCCGCTTTGCAGCAGCACCAGAGTTTCCTCTCCGGGGCGCATTCCTGGGCCTTGGATAAAGGGGTCATGGGTGGCCCATGCGTCATGATCCCTCTCTCGACCTTGCTGATGTGATCCAAAGGAACGCATCGCATTACATTTGGCACCAACTCAGTTGCAGAAGCTGCCGGAGGGAATTTCGTAGCTGATACTCCCAACGCCTAAGGGGCTTCACTCCTGATTTCTCCTCGAGGTTGTCTCCTGAAGCCTCAGTACCGCAAGGCAGCGGGGGTTTGAAGTCAGAGTACCCCTCTCCTAGATGAACTGCCTTACTAGGCTGACGAGCTCCATCTGCCCGAAGCTCCCGGTTTTGTGGCGCCAGGTATCCGCCTTCACCCCTTCACCTGTTAGTAAGAGCAGTTTCGCCGGGCTTAATATCTAAGCCACACGAGCAGGCCAGGTGCTGGACTTAGTTGTCAGAGGCTATTTGAGACGCATGCCATTAGGAGTACTTTATAGACAATGGGAGCTTAACCCCATTGACACCCCTGGCCATGACAACCTTTGAAACCAAGGGTTAGGGTTTAGGTATGTAGTATGTCAAAAGATATGTCTATAGTATGTAGTATGTCAAAAGATATGTCTATAGTATTGCTATAACCCTAGTGGCGGACTGAAAGGGTTAATGCTTGTGCGGCCTACTGACACACATGATTCAGGCCAATCACACAGGTCAAGGGCTGGTGAACAAGGGACATTACTACTAATGCACGCAATATGACCAATGTTATGGTCATGTGACCACAAAGCCTTAACAGACGAGAGACAGTGTGTTAGAAAGGACAGTAGAGTCCAGGACAGCAAGCAGAAAGGACTGTGTGCTACGAAGTGAGTCCTCGAAAATGTAGCTGTACGAGCTAGAGAGACTTGTGATTAGTTAGGCAGTTCTGTAGTGTAGCAAAGCATTTGAAGTTACCGTAGCCAATTGTGTTTATTGGCTGTTGTTGATGTGATTGTAAATAAACCGCCACTTTGTTTATTGAAGCTCTTGTTGTCAAGTTGATGTTTTAGATGTGTTGTGCTGTTGGGCAGTGTTTGCAGAAGGCCTGATAGAGAAGATCGTAACAGTATGTAGTGTGTTAAGAATGTAAAGATATGTCTATAGTATGTAGTGTGTTAAGTATGTAAAGATATGTCTATAGTATCTAGTATGTTAAGTATGTAAAGATATGTCTATAGGATGTAGTGTGTTAAGTATGTAAAGATATGTCTATAGTATGTAGTGTGTTAAATATGTAAAGATATGTCTATAGTATGTAGTATGTTAAGTATGTAAAGATAGCCCAAGACCGAACAGCACTGTACGTGCTGCTATGAACTTCGCCGACTGCAAAAGAAACGAAGCTGCATCAGCCAAGAGAAAGAAAAAGAAAGCTGCCCTGTCAGCTAGCCCTAGGACAGATGCATATGCATGCACGAACTGTGGCAAACTCAGCCGCTCGAGAATTGGCTTAATCAGCCACTCCAGATTCTGCCCCGTCTCAAGACGTAACCAAAGCCAGTGACTCGTCTGGGCGCATCCATTGTCTTCCGACATGAGCCATATATTTGTCTATACATTGACTGGACTGTGGACGGAAGATTTTGGCCAGTAATCCTTTTACTGGAGAACGGAAGAATTTCAAAAGAACTAAGCGGGAAACCATTTTTATTTCGTAAAGTCACAAATTTTAATCTTCTCCAAGATACAAAATGTAGCCCCTGTCTTTTCTCGGCTTTCACAGCTAGACTAGATTACGTCATTCGGATGACGTGGATGTTGCGATTACTTCCGGTTTGAAAATGTAAAAAAAAATATTTTCATCTTTTAAAAATTAGGTTGCACTATTGGAAATTTTCATGATAAACAAGACAATGTCAAGGACGCTAAACTGCAGACTATTGTTGCCAACTACGTCGAACAAGAAGTGAACTATGATATTGACAATACCCCAAAGTGTTGCAGTTCATCTTCGTGTAAAAGTAAAGGCGGTTGGTCGTTGTGCTGACCACATGACACCCTCGTTAACCGTGGGACACGGAAACAGATGACCTTTATATCATCTGCCCTATAGACCATAAGGTCTGAATGGGGAACTTTTTTTCTTTTTTCTCAGACTTCTTTAAAAAAGCCTATTGTTTACACAGATGGTGGTAGTCAGCAGACGCAAATCGCCCCAGGCCAGCGCTAGACAAGCGGTCAGCCGTGACGAGCCAAGACGGTCAACTGCGATGACTGGCGAAGTTTGTAGAAACATCTAGAGTGAATAATGTTCAGGAGCGTCACGAGGTCATGTGATTAAACAGAAGGGTCGAGCGATGTTCCGTCAGTTCTAGAAGGCCAGTAAGGGCCCTAGATAAGAGCGTATGTGTCACATTACATCGCAACTTCAAAGTGGGCCTCCTAGTCAAGAACCAGTCTAGGTGAAGTCGGCCCAGAACATTGAATCAAGTGCAAGTCTAGGAAGAGGCGGAGAGTTGATACAGCGTTACAGAGTTGATACAGCGTTACAGAATTGATGCAGCGTTACATAATTGATACAGCGTTACAGAATTGATACAGCGTTACAAAGTTGATACGTCGGAGTGTGAAGCTTTTGTACAGCCTGTGTAAGGTTGCTGCCAATTGTACAGTATTTGGCTGTGATTTGTTGGACATTAAACTATTACGTTATTTAGAGACCCGAGTTGTCAAGTTCTTTAAGTTGCTGGTGTCGTGTGGTGCAGTTTGCAGAGAGCCTGAATAATGAGAACCGTTACAATATCTTATCAAAGCCTTTATTTTTGTACACGGATACAACAGAAAGCGAGTTGTTTTTTTTTTAATAGTTTTACCGCCATGAATGAAAATCTTCAATAGTAAATAATTTGATCAAATCTTTTTCGTATAGGAAAAGCTGATAATATGAGTATTTTATGAGGTATATCAAGTCATAGAGATTGTTTAGTTGACCTATTTAGTTCGAATGATCTCCTAATCTTCATCTTTTTGGTTTCTTACGTTTTACGTTGAGTTCCATTATACCGCCCCCACATTTGTCCATATGCCATTCTTTTCTTTTTCTATGTTACTGTATTGCTATTGCATTAGCGGAGGAGTGACGTGCAGAGTCAAGGGGGAAAATAAAGTAAAACGTAGGAACTTATAGCTGTTAAGCGTTATTATTTTTTTTGTGTGTAATATTGTACTCTCACTTTGTGATGTATGATAGTTTTACTTTGAGCTAAAAGACAATGTTATTCGAAAGCTTTCACATTTTTGAATAAAAAATAAAAATATTTATCAAACCTCAACCAAACATTCATCTAGCCAACCACCATTTCATCCATACAATTCTCTACCATTACAAATTAATATTGATTTGTACATCGAACCACAAACACACCCCAACCACACACGCACAAACTCTAAACGATTTAGTAACTATTCCCTAGTCAACTCCACAACATCCTTCAAGAGAGGACAACTCCCTGATTTGTGGAGACTCTTACATTATCGGCTATCTTCCCATTGACAAAGCCATTATCCTATTAACATTTCGGCCCAGCCAATGAGTTTTTAAATATTTAATCACGTGACATTGAAAGCTCTTAACTAAATTAGAATAAAATACTAGTCACATATAGATCTATTCCAGGGAAATAGCCGCATTCTGTCTGTGTGGCGACATTACGTATTAAGAGCTGCTTTATTCATTCTAAAAATAAATACACATATTAAAAAAAGATGTTTAAAAGTCGTTCAAGAAGCACATCTCCATAATTTTAAGAGCAATATAAAATGAGAAGAATAAAGTACTGTAGATTTTAATCAATACCTAACTGTACTCGTCATAGACAGAACACTGTATACACATAACAGTTTATATATATAGTCTTTCATATCCTAACTGGCCAGTTTTGTCATCTCGTCAATTTTTAACTCTTGGCCAGTTTTTTTACAAACTGCAATGTTATTTGTTGAGATAAAAAGAAAGGTTATAAAAGCAAACAAAATAAATAAATATATATATATTTTTTACATTGATACTTTTATGCACCAGACGATGAAGTAGTCAGAAATGTCAAGGCCAAGGAAAATTGTTGCAATCTTTGTTGTTTATTTTGTGAAAAGTTCAAGTGCGCTTCAAGTTTTTGTTTATTTGGGAATATTAGTTTGGAAAAATTGCCAGGAAGAAACTATTGACGAAAATATTAACGCTCAATTTATGAAAACAACTTTTTGAAGTGCCACATAAACATGAGAAGCAATTTCTGTGTGGTTAGGTTTGTCTGGCATCAGACTAACAGAGAACTGCGGAATGAAGAACTACCAGGGAGTGGGGAAATAAGAATTGGGGGGTGGGGGGAGTGAGAGGTATTTGAAAGTACGTCATCTCAGTTTGGACTTATTTATTTCATTACACATTTTTTTTTTTTACATTTCGTCTGTAGAGTTATCTGCGTGACTGGCTGACATACGGACCAAGGCCAGCGTACATTGAGTAATGAAGCATGAACGGGCATTCTGGAACCAACTGTTGTGGATACACAGCTGCAGATAGTCCATGATATGATCTGGTGATAGTATAGAGGGAATTGGCTGTATATGGGTACTTGGAGTTTCTATTGGTCGGTAGAAAATTTCGCAAAGACTAAGACTGCTTTATTGATCCTTGAACAAAAGAGAATAGACACAGCACACAGAAATGTTCTTTCTCTGTGTTCTAGAGATTTTGGGTTCTTTCTTTAGAGACTATGTGTTGATTCTTTCTCTGTGTTCTAGAGACTTTGTGTTGCTTCTTTCTTTAGAGACTATGTGTTGATTCTTTCTCTGTGTTCTAGAGACTTTGTGTTGCTTCTTTCTTTAGAGACTAAGTGTTGATTCTTTCTCTGTGTTCTAGAGACTTTGTGTTGCTTCTTTCTTTAGAGACTAAGTGTTGATTCTTTCTCTGTGTTCTAGAGACTTTGTGTTGCTTCTTTCTTTATGTTCTAGAGTGTGGTGATTGTCTTGACTCTTTTAGGTATCAAATTGTAAAAATATATTTTTTGATAAATTTTCCCCATTACATTTTGTTTATCAAACTTCTAAGTTCATTACGATGTATATAGGTCAGTGGAGATGACCGCAGGAAATAAATAGATCGGACAGACGAGGAGAAAATAGTTACGTCACTCTAAAGCTGCAGACTGTAACCCCCCCCCCTTCTCCTTACACACAGTGTGCCTCCAAATCTGACAGCTGACCCTTTCCATATCTCATTCCCTTCACCGGAAGCTGGTAAGACTGCAGATGGTCAGATGACCAAGAGCTATATATAGGCTACAGAACAACGGATGTTGGATGCAATGAAAAGTGGGGGGTGGGTAGGTGCAGGATTAGCTCGTGGTTGTACATTGGGAAGGGTTGAAGTCTTGATTGCGGATGAAAAGAAAGAACCAAAAATAAAGAGAAATAGATATATAGAGATAAAGAGAGAGATATAAATAGAGAGTGATAAAGAGAGAGAGAGAGAAAAACATATGTAGAAAAAAAAATAGAGAGAGAGGAAAAGAGAGAGATGAAGAGAGAGAGATAGAGATAAAGAGAGAGATGAAGAGAGAGAGTTAGAGATAAAGAGAAAAATAAAGAGAGAGAGAAGGAGAGATTAAGATAGGAGACGAAGATTTTACTTTTTAAGTAATATAATTCAATTCAATTTGTGTGTGTGTTGAAATGAACTCCACTAAACAAAGTTTTAAGTAAATAAATATATCAACCAAGTTTAATAGTCCAACTATTTAGTTAACCTTTCAATACGTCGCAATAATAAATTGCCCTTATATTCGTTAAAAAAAATGGATTGAGATTTAATTTTAATATCTCTACATTTAAATAAAGTAAAACGTTATTTTTTGGAAGGGAGATAACACTATTTCATTTCCAACAGTTTCTTAAAAATAAAAAAAACTAAATCTAAGCTCAGACGAGCCCTAAATAGCTCTATTAAGTGGCCTCTTCCGATAAACGGGCTGGCTAAAACTGTTATTAAGTCTCGGCCCAGTACAAAGTGACGTCCAGAGATGTCCTCTACATAACGAAGGTATTTTCTGTGACTCTTTTCTTTTTTTGTTTTGTTAATAAAGCAATAGGGCAGGCTTAGAGATTTACATTTAATTCTTTAATGGACATTAGGCAAAAAAAAGCTGCTTTAAGTTTGTGGGTATATATATATATATATATATATATATATATATATATATATATATATATATATATATATATATATATATATATATATATATATATATATTAATTTTTGTTTTGGAATTTAAAAAAAAAGCATATTGTATAGACCTATCTGTGGACATTATTAAAACCAGATTAAATAGGCAGTGTTTAGTGACAACATTAATTATGATATGTTTGGGGACATTTATTGCTTGTAATTCTTGCGTTGCAGAGGCCACGAGCCTTTTAAAAAGTTGACTAAAGGAAAGGACTTTTTCCACTGGCCATGAATGAGAGCTTGGTCATTTAACAACCCATTAGATGACCACACCCGTTAGACCATGCTCACATATAGCAGTATCTTCATAAACAACAAGTTCACTTATGGGTATTAACTTTGCCTAATAATAGCAACGTCCGATCTGGACGAAGTGGTCGGCTTCACGCTGTTAAGGCTAGAACAGAAAGATTTAAAACTCCTTTATTTCGCTTAATTTTAATGCCATTTGACGTCACCCAGAGGTACACAGAAGACTAATTCATAAAGCGCTGAGCGTGTGTATGTGTGTGTATGATGCGTGTGTGAATGTTGTTCGTATTTGCAACTGTAATGTTACTGTTGTAGTGGTAATAATGTTATAATGGACAATTGGAGTCTAACTAAATTTTCATTTGTTTGGACCAATAAAATTATCTTATCTTGTCTTATCTTAACGTCAGCCGGCCTAATAATACAACCAAACGTATCATTTTTATGGGAGAGGGGAATATGGTTGTTGATAGTCTGTAGGCCTACTTCGTAGCACATGAAATTTGTGCTGAATATATTAAAACTTGCTTTTTTTTTATTACTTTCATTGCTTACCAAACAGATAACCCGTGGTTGGACCTCTGGGGCCGCATCCGAGTTTGTGTGAAACACAAACTCCCTTTGCTATATCGTTACTAGCAACAATTGTGTTAGAGAAACGTTTCAGTGTCTCTAGAGAAATCTTGTCCTTTTTATTTAAATTATCACATTAATATCACTTCGAACTTTTAACAAATTAGATCTAATGTCCATCAAACTCATTACATTGAATGTTTGAGTAGAAGCAGAGCTTGATTAAACTGATAACATCTAAAAAAAAAACAACTGTCCAATCAAAAACTCTGTTTAACTAAAGCCTACTCTCATATCAATGATCGTCTTATTTTAAAGCGCTACTCTCGAGACAAAAACGTTAAATTCAGTGTCAGCTTAATCTCGAAACCGACATGTCTAAATGAATTTCTATTCACAAAATACAAAGGCCAACAATGTTAAGCTATCTCTATCACAAAAAAATCGATATAGATTTGTGCTATTGTAACACGACCCCGTTTCGTTAATCACATTATTAGTTTCATTGGACAGGATGTCGTCTGCCTAATTCAAAGTATCGTTTGGCGTACTAATATTTCACCCAAATCATCGATTTCCTGAGTTGTTTATTCCCTTATCTTCTGTTATCGATTCTAAGGTAAGGTAGCGGTCTTCTGCTCACATGACGCCAAAAGTAATATTATACCTAAAGACTAGATAGTAAGTCTCATTTATTGGGTGGTATCGTTTGAAAGGTATCGTGTTACAATGCTTCATGTAGATACTTGAACACTACCGCATTTAAATGTTCGTGAACCTGAGAGATCGAGTTCTCCCATAATTCTTTCAAAGTCTACAATGTAGGCTTTTAACCTGATAGATCGATTACCATCTTAGCTTTTTAACTCTCAATGTAATTGTTTGTTATACATGTTTCGCATGAACCTTTAGAATTTCTAACTAGATAGATCTAGTACTTCCATAGCTCTTTAAAACTGATCATTCATCTAGCTATTCTTAGCAAAGAAACGTTTTTAAATTATAGAGGCAGGGGAGATAATACATTCTTACCATAACATGGACGTATTGTATGTGTTATATCATACTTTCTAATGAAATAAACTTGACACATGACTTAATTCTAAAGACAGTGTTTCTCAAACTTTTTTACTAGTGACACCCTCCAGTTAGGATGTCAATAGATAAGCGAGGTCTCTGGCGGAGCCCCGTCGTCAAGCGTTTTCCTCTTATTAAGCACTATTTCTTCTCCTAGTAAGAAGAGTTTAGGCAGGGCCGGCCTTAGATAATCGGAGGCCCTAGGCGATATAAATTCGGTGTCTCTAAATAAAATACAAAATCAAAACAAACAGCTAAAAAAAAACAAAATAAAAAATTACTCAATTTATTAAAAATCTACCTGTGTCTATCTCTAAATTGACAAATAACTGAAATTCATACATCGCAATTTCCGTAGTAGAGACAGTGTTAGACTAATAAACAGAGTCCTGGAGACCTGATCCAAGTATTGCAATTTTTTTTCTATTTTTTCTTAGTCATGTGTGAGGCCCCCACCAATGGAAGAGCTACCCTGGTATAGGTCAGATAAAGCTAAATAGAGAAGAGGGGTTGGACCGTGACCTCCGTGACCGTGTGGAAGGTGCCGGTTGGACAGGCATATACTGAGAGGCGTTTGCCATTAGAGGCGTTTGAGTATAAAACTCTAATTATAATAACAGGGTCTAATTTTCTCATTTATATAGCGCTGTTAAAGGGAAACTCCGATGGTTTTGACAATTTTTGATATAATATGTGTTTTGATTTACAGATAGTGAATATATTATTATTTTGTTTTTATTTGCAATAATAACTTAGTAATTGATATTTTTCTGACGTAATTTTCCTGCGCATCCAAAACGGTCAGACTTTCACCGGGTTTCTGTGACGTCACACTAACCTATTAATTTAATCTATTGACTTATTGTATAACGGGAGACCATACAGTAAAGTTTACATTCTCGTAAAAGAAATATATCTTCGTCTATGCAGTTAGATCTAGGATCTTGTAAGCAAAGAGAAAAAAATGCGTGTTTAAGGAGATTTACATGCATGACTAACCACGGCAGTGTGTATCTTCTCGCCTGACCACTCAACATACAACAAACACTATCGCTTGGTTGTCTTGTCATGACTGACTACACGTAGTCTAGACTAGCCTTACACCGTGACCTCCGTGACCCCTCAATGTCGAAGGCGCCGCTTACACTGACCAGTTAGACCTGCGACCTATTTACTTCTTGGGACAGGGAGGGGCTTAGATGAAAATGTACTTTTTTTCTCGAGTTGGTTAACCTAATGCTTTTAAATCTATCTATATATAACTGTATCATAGCGCTTGACTAGGCCGTCACTAGGACTTACAGCCTAACAGCTACTGTAAGAATTAAGCGATACGATTGGTCAAATCTAGTTTCCCTTTCAGTATTGTTGAGGGAAGTGACGTATGCCTAACCTAAAAACAAAATATAATAGAACCCCGTTTTTTTTTAGATGTCAATAATTTACTAATTAATTAAATATAAATGTTTCTAAGCATTTAAATAAAAAATGGTAAAATGTTTACTATTACAACTTTTTACGCAGAATTTAAATATGTCAATAACTCAAATTTGAAAAACCTTCGGAGTTTCCCTTTAACAAACAAAATGTGGGCTCGAGGTGCTATGAGAGCATAACAGACATAAACACGAGAACTGAAATGATAAACTAATCTCTAAACAAGTTTTGATCAAGAGTCTTATAAGTGAGGAAGTAACGTCAATTTAATTATTTAATTTTTTTAAACCTTGACAATGATGTAGTTTTTGTATTTAGTTAATACTGAAATATGGATTTATTACTGCAAATGCTACTATAAACATTTTTTTTTGGTACTTCATTTAAAAAAAAAATGCCCTCGTTTCCCTTTGCCCATAGTTTGAGAAACGCTGTGCTAAAGAAAAAAAAAAACGGCGAAATTCCAGAACTAATTAGATGGATTCCTTGAAGAAATTAAGGTAAAAAAAAAATAACTTGGCATAATGTACATTGTCTCAACTCAGTTGTACTATTTTGTTAATAAATCCACTATGCCCCTACAATGCATTATTTAATATGTGGGGAGCAGTTGTTTACTATTCATTGCATTTACAGAAGCACTAACCTATATATTCTGTTCCTCCTTTTTCAGAATGATTATTATGGGGACGGCGCGCCATGTTCCAGCCAATGGGTCACTTGTCACTACTTACTTACTGGCCCGCTGTTTCTGTGATGGCGTTAGCGCCGCAAAAAGCCGAGAAGTTTTGCCAACTTCCAAAGTGCTTCCTATGAGACTAATGCCCGGACCGTCAGGTCTAATGAAACTCCCTTACATTGGCACGGCACTGATGTTCGCACCATTCAGCAGACACTCTCCGGAAAACTTCGGAGCTCTGGTCGCAGACTTGCACGAGAAGTACGGTCCCGTGTTCAAATCGAGGCTGGGAAAAGACTACAGTGTACACACTGACAACGCCGAGGACGCAGAAGCCATATTCAGAAACGAAGGTGCCTTCCCGCTGAGACGCCTCATGACCTTGAGCAAAGTCTTCCGAGAACGAAACGGCCTCCCGCCCGCTCTTGGTACGGTGTCAGGACCAGCCTGGCAGGAGCTGAGAAGCGCCATTAACCCCCTTCTCATGAAACCCTCTGTTTGCATCCACTATCTTCCCGCCCAGAATCATGTCGCAGACGATTTCGTGAACCAGCTGCAAAACCCAACACTTAGCCCTGATGCCCAGTCAGAACTGCTCTTCAAGTTCGCACTTGAAAGTATCGGCGTGGTTTGTTTTAACCAAAGGCTTGGCTTCTTAGATCCCACTACATGCGACTCCCCTGACCGCTTGGAGCTTTTACATGCGTTAAAACTCTGTTTGAAAAGCATTTTCTTAGCCATGCTTGGCATGGAGAGGCGCTACCTAAGAACAGCAGACGATGCCTTCTATAGAAGTTATGAAAATGCCATGAAGTTGATTCGCCAAAGGGCTATGATATACGTTCGAAAAATTGTCCAGGATGTCAACAGAACTGACCTCGAGCGTCCAGCTCAGGAATCAAACTTGCTGGAGTCGATGCTCACCAAGGGAAACTTGCAGATGGAAAAGGTTTTAGCTATAATTGACTCCATGTTGATCGGCGGGACAGACTCAACGGCTAGGAACATGACCTTGCTAATATATAACCTGGCCATGAACCCGGAAGCTCAAGAAAGAGCGGCAAAAGAAGTCCATGAGCTGGTGGGATTGAATGACCCCATCACTCCTGAGGCTCTGGCGAAGTTGGTTTATCTAAAAGCCTGTGTCAAAGAATCGATGCGCATCAATTTCCCTTTGGCTAACGGCACAGAGAGAAGCCTTAATATCGATACCGTAATCGGTGGCTACTTGGTTCCTAAGGGAACCAGCGTTATCATGTCCAGCAGCCGAAGCTCCCTGGACGCGAGGTACTTCAGCGAGCCGAAAAAGTTTCTGCCCGAGCGGTGGTTGAGACGGGAAGGGGAAGTCGTCCGTCAGGATTCAGAAGACAAGAAATGTCACCCTTTCGCCTACCTGCCATTTGGCCACGGCGCCAGAGGGTGCATAGGGCGCAGGTTCGCGGAAATGGAGATTTATGTGGGCACTGCTAAACTGCTTCAGAAACTTAAAATCACAGTCGATCCCAAGTACGAGGGACTTAAACCCATTTACACGCCATTTATCACCCCAGAGAAACCCATACCATTTATCTTTACGGCTAGGCAACGATAAAAGGCAAGCACTGCAAATCAAACCTAAAAAAGGTTCTCAAACAGATCTTTTATCAAATATAGTGTAAAGACTGTTGCGAGTCTACCTACTGCTAATAGACTTTCAGCCAATACACAGGAGTAATGTGCATTATGAATTTTGTAGTTGCAGCAAAAACATGAACCTCACTAATATTATTTCGAGAACCTCTGGTTCCTGATTTACTGTTTTGTTGGTCAGTCGTTGGTTTGTAACCCAATACGACCAAACAAGTAAACCAATGTAAGGCGTATTATATTTTTAGTGAAATAAACTTAAAATAACTTGAACCAACGATTTTTTGTAAACAGAAACTCAATATAGCTATTATTATTATTCTTATCTTATATGATACAGACGTTACTTCAAAAAAAAAGATGGTTACGTCCTACGCGTCATGCATCTAGTCATGCATATTAACCACTGACCTAAATACTGCCAAGTCACTAGTTTTCCTGGCTAGCTCAGGCAACCCATTCCATGCTCTAATAGCACTAGGGAAGAAGGAGTATTTATACTAATTTTTACTAGCATATGGAACGAGTAATGTGCCTTTATCTTTGTGTCTTTCTGAGTATTTTTATTAAATTTTGTTTTTGTATTTGAAGATTATGGTTCAGTGTTTTATGTATAATTGCTACTTTACTTTTGAGTCTTCTATCATGGCTTTCTAAATTCAGTGATTTTACTGCGGGCCTTAGTTTGTGTATTAATCTAGTGATTGGATTTATATCTATGTCAAACTTAGCTAATGTTCCTTTCAAGTTTTTCTCTTTCGCAAAGATTATATATTTATATTTTACAATTTTAGGAGAATTCCAGAAACCCTTTATTAATAAGTTTAAATGGTTTCTTTTAATAATTTACTTCGCGCGGGGCCTATGAAAGTACGGGCCCACTGCGGCCGCATAGGTTGTAGTGGCCTAAGACCGGCCCTGGCTGACTATAGCTCTTCTAATTTTTATGTAAAAGCTATTGAAGCTGAAACGAATTAAAACCTTAAGCTTAGAGATCTTCTCACTCTTGTTGTGAGTTGGAGTAGGCCTGCTGTGTTGTGTTTTAGAAGAATCAACTTTCGATGTATTATTATTGTTACACTTAATCTAATTTTTATCTTCCATCAGCGCTACTTTTGTTTAAAGGCACGCTATCCTTGAGACAGGAATAAAAACACAAGGGGGAGATAACAACAGTAAAAAAAAAAAAGGGCTATTATGCAGTGTTGCGCAACTTTTAGAGGGGAACAAAAATAACGCCGTCGCCTCCCCTTGTCAGCGTGTGGTGCCTCCCTAGCAGGGTGCACCCCACATATTGAGAAATGATCCTGTACTGCCTAAAACAGATCGAAAAGGGGGAGGGGGCTATAAGAATGATTAGTTTGTTGACGTCACAATTAGTTGTTTTTTTTTACTCTTTCTCTGTGCCGTTCCCCCCTCCCACGACGTTACTAATGTAAGGTTGGTAAGAATTCTACATTTAATTCGATTACAATTAGTTTTTTTTAGAGGTTTTAGATTAAAGTCGTGAAGCTCCTTCTCAATAAAGACATTAAATACGCTGCTATCCCAATGATCAGAGGCGGTTCTTGGTGATAGTCATATGTGGAGACCCTCAAAGTTGTAAGATGAGTTGATGGTGACGAACAAAAATAACCCCATGACAGAAAACCTCCAAAACCCACATCCCATGTGCGGGAGCTGGGTCAGTTCCTAACTAAAGTAAAAAATAGTTAAGTTCTCATTTCAGACCTTGCGATCTATAGGGCAGATGATGTTAAGGTCATCTGATTCTTTGCCCAAACGGTTAACGAGCAGGGTGTCGTGTTTACTTTCCCTAACTAAAGTCAGGTACCCATTAGAGTTGGCTGGACTCAGTGGCTCTCTCAAAATATTCGAAATTCAAAATTCCAGTCTTCATCGAGATTCGAACCCAGGACCCCAGGTTCGGAAGCCTTGCACTTAACCACTCAGCCACCGCGACCCCAGTTCCCCCACTATCTCCCCAAAATGTCGCCTCTGCAAAGATTACTCAGACATTTGGATTCAAATTCGTGTCTCCAGAAGACACAAAACAATTTGAACATTTGTAATAAATGTTTTAACTGGAATAAGATTAAGAATATACAAGTCAAGAATTATAATATCTTGATAGGTCCGAGCTGTTCATTATGTTAAAAGGTCTGTGACGTTTTGAAAATACGTTCAGGGTGCAATTTGTGGGCCTTAGCAAATGAAACGTGCGACACATTATATTGTCAACATAGGTGGACAATAATGCAGAAACATCAAAACCATTTTTATACACTGCATTTGCCCGAGTCTATTTTTAGTAACATTATTTTTTTTAGCGATCGAATAAAAAAAAAAGTCTTATATGCTAAGCGTGTTTGCTAAATACGTGAGCATATTGAGAATGTTTAATTTACAATGACATTAGACTAACATGCAGAAAGGCCAAGGAATTATAATGACATTTCTCGTGTCACATTGCTTCTTCTCCCTAGTAGACCACAATTCTTTGTAGTCGTTTGTTTAGGTTTAATTATATTGAGCCAAAAGAATGTTTTCTTTATGGGGACTGGTATCACAGAGGCAATGAGCACATTCACTAACAAAATATGGATTCCGTGTCAATCTCGGTCCTCGGGCTGTTTCCAGACCGTCAAAAGCTGTATGCGGTTTGCGTATACACAAATCTCCATAAGATATTATTTCAGGCAAAACAAAATCCCACACACAAATAGGGCAAAGTTCCAGAATCTTTAGTTTTAAAACCATAATTATAATTTGGCTAAAATATTTGTAAATGAGAGGGTGCACTTAAAAACATGTCTCGCATGAGAGGGTGCACTTAAACACATGTCTCAAATGAGAGGTGGACTGAAACACATGTCTCAAATGAGAGGTGGACTTAAACACATGTCTCAAACGAGAGGGTGCACTTAAACACATGTCTCACATGAGAGGGTGCACTTAAACACATGTCTCAAATGAGAGGGTGCACTTAAACACATGTCTCAAATGAGAGGTGGACTTAAACACATGTCACAAATGAGAGGTGGACTTAAACACATGTCTCAAATGAGAATTGGACTTAAACACATGTCTCAAATGAGGGGGTGCACTTAAACACATGTCTCAAATGAGGGGTGGGCAATGTATGTTACGCGCTCAAAATGTGGAGCGCTGAGAAGGTTTATAAAAATGTTTTTTTTTGTCCACATACATAAAAATTATTTGTAAAACAATAGTGCACAGATGTTTATTTTCCAATTTAAAAAATGTGATGATGACAAATGTGATGAGAAATGTAATGACAATTACACATTTGTAAGATCTGTACCGGGGTATTTAAATAAAAGAAGGTGTATACGTTTTTAAAAGCAAAGATTATCTACAAAGACTGTTGCATACAACTCGTCAAAAAATGATTAAACATGTTGTCGTACTGCATTTTGGTAAACTATGAAAAGAAATCAATGGTCGAATGTAGAAAGAAATCAATGGTCGAATGTAGAAAGAAATCAATGATTGAATGTAGAAAGAAAGTAATGGTCGAATGTAGAAAAAAAGGATTGGTCGAATGTAGAAAGAAATCAATGGTCGAATGTAGAAAGAAAGTAATGGTCGAATGTAGAAAGAAAGCAATGATTGAATGTAGAAAGAAAGTAATGGTCGAATGTAGAAATAAAGCAATGATTGAATGTAGAAAGAAAGTAATGGTCGAATGTAGAAAAAGAAAACAATGGTTGAAGTGTAGCAAGAAAGCAATGGTCGAATGTAAAAATAAAGCAATTTTTTCCCACGAAAAAAGTTTACCAATGTAAATTAACTCCAAACTATATCGCTGGTGCCCCATTTGGTAAAAAGCACATTGATGCGAACCTCAAACCTCAAATATGAAACCTCAAACCTCAAATATGAAACCTCAAAGCTCAAACCAAACCAAATTCCCACAACTCATCAGTATATATTTCAAATATCGACTCAAGTTATGAACCCAGAGCAGGCCATTTGCACGTATAGACCTTTAAACTATCACAAACAGATCCATTTTCAGCTGCCCCCCCCCTCCCACGACCATTCATTCAAACGACCTATGTGTGAACTTTTGAAGAACTGACTGCTGTGTCATGAACAATCTTGATCTTATCTCATTGATTTTTCGGGGGGGGGGGGGAATATTTTCCTTTGACTTGTGCCTTTGTTGACTACAGCAGTCCATAAACACCTATTTGTAAGTGGGGCTAGGTTTTTTTTTTATTTTCTTTATCACATGTTTATTGCATGGAGCGAGAGGTCCGCTAATGTGAGATCAAACAGCTCTTTGTTGTGCAGAGACATAAAGTTGATTGGAACACACAACCAGTCATATATTTTATTAGCCCCGAAAGATTAGTTATGATAGTTAATTATACAACAGGTCTCAAACTTGGAGCATACACTCCATTTTGTATTTTAAATTATTAAGACTGCTAGAAAGTAACATCTTGGCCATGGAATTAAGAAGGATTCTAGACATCACATACAAAGAGAGTATCTCAAACGTGGAAGTCTGAAACAGGATCACTATGGGACCATGATGATCCTCTGACCAATGTCAAAAACGGAAATTAGGACAGAACGACCATGTAATGAGATCCTCATAGCTCTCACAAAGACATTTCTGCAGGGAACAGTACCAGGAAGAAGAAGGACAGAGGAAGCAACGAGAGGAATGGTAGGTCTCTTAATCCTTGCAAAAAGACAGGAATGGAGTGAAAAAGTTGACAAATCGTGGGTGGTGCCACAACGGTCTAATAGACTAAGGTGAAAGTGAAGACTACTAGCTTAGATTATGAGGCGCGGTGGCTGAGCGGTAAAGCGCTTGGCTACCGAACCGGGCTCCGGGGTTCGAATCCTGGTGAAGACTGGGATTTTTAACTTCAGGATCTTCGGGCGCCTCTTAGTCCACCCAGCTCTAATGGGTACCTAACGTTAGTTGGGGAAAAGTAAAGGCGGTTGGTCGTTGTGCTGGCCACATGACACCCTCGATAACCGTAGGCCACAGAAACAGATGACCTCTACATCATCTGCCCTATAGACCACAAAGTCTGAAAAGGGGAACTTTACTACTTTACTTTTACTAGCTTAGATTAAGTTTACTGTCTCAGTAACTCAAATATGTTTCGGAGTCTAATGCCAGTGTACACGGAAGTCAAACGATTCAGTCTCTTGTAATCATTCATAGGATTCTAAAAACATGCAACTCCCAGCTGAGCTTATCTTATCTTATCTTATATAATACAGACGTTACTTCAAAAAAAAAGAAGATGATTACGTCATACGCGTCATGCATTTAGTCATGCATATTAACCAATGACTTAAATTCTGCCAAGTCACTGATTTTCCTGGCTAGCTCAGGCAACCCATTCCAAGCTCTAATAGCACTAGGGAAGAAGGCGCTTTAGTGAATCAACATCAGTTATGACATTAGCAGTAGTACCTGTGGAGTGTAAGCTGTGCTTGTTCCAAGGCAAAGTCTAGGAAAGGGAACCTTAGTTTTTGAGTGGTGTGGAATGATGCAACAATGAGCTGGTCTGTCATCGTTTATGTTATAAAGTCACGTGGGTGATAGTTGAACAAGAGACGGATCAGAGACACAAGAGAGTACAGACGTTATTTGCAGTGAGCTAGATTTTGTTTGAAATATAATTTCATTTGATTACTATTAGATCTAAGTCTTATCTCTAGTTGAATCTTGTTTATAAAAGTTACACAAAGTTTTTGTACACAAAAGAAGTTTGTTCCAGTTATTTAAAGTTCATTTCACGTATAATATAACACGCCTACATTTGTTTAGTTGGGCTAGCTATCTGAAGTTAAAAACCAACGACTGACTATTAACAGAAAGTCAGTCAGTCTGCAGTCATGGGGAAATCTTTCAATCGATTTGTCTTCGTATTAGCAAAATGTTTTAAATCTTGTATTACACAAATCCGTACATTTAGAAATGATAAGTAAATGTATTTCTTTACCTAGTCAAGCAGATTGGAGATTTATCAACTATAAAGTGTGTTTGTCAGACGGTCTGCTAAATTTACTTAAAAATCTATCGCTTTAAAGATTCAATGTGAAGAAAGATGAAAAGCAGCCATCGGTTCTCCAAATGTTCACGTTGTGAAAGTCTAGTTCCTCCAGGCGTTCGGACTCCATTGTCCACTTCTGACACTAAGTAGGGTCATGAACAAGCAGACTCAGGAGCGGACGGTGTCAAAAACGGCCCAGGCATTTCTATACCATCCGGCCCATTAAATTGTATATTATACGATGGGCACACAATTCTAGATCAAAATCATTCTATTAAGTTTGATAATGTATCGATAGCTATACACATGCATACGTTGCTCAGAGAGCCCCATTTGTTAGAGAATACTATAAAACTTTTTAATAAGTTAACACGTGCCTGAGTGACATTCATGCCGCCCTTATCTTATAAAATACAGACATGATTTTTTTTTAAAAAAGATGATTACTGTGGTCCTACCGGCCCATTTGGGTACCAGCACATTGGGTATGTGCCCGAGTGCCCATGTAGCCAGTCCGCCCCTGAGCAGGCATGGTAAACTGAAAACGAAAAAAAAAAAAGGTTGATGTTGAGAGATAGCCCATATTAAAGATCGATACTGGATACGTCTGCTCTAATGGGAAGAGTCCACATTAGATTATGTGCTCTTGCTTGTGGTGAACGTATACACCCTGGCAGAGCCTGAGTCGCCGCAGACCCCAAACTCTACCGGCACTTGCTGTTTCTTTTGGATAGATCATCTGCGTGAAGAGGAGGCGGGGAACTGCTGTGTGGGCGACATCGTCCCAACCATAGCCGATGTCCAGGCATTAGTCTCATTCCCACCAGATGATCTATAGACGCATGGCGCCTGAAGGAGGCCGTATAATCTAAGTGTATGTGGGTCTATTGATTGATTGATATCTGTGTGTCGGGTTGTGTTGTGTGTGTATATATATATGTATTGTGTGTGTTTGTATTGAAGTCTCGGGCTTCTTAACAGTGTAATCGTTGTTTAGTCAATTCTGTAATCGAATACGTCTAGAGATAAGACAAATCCACCAGCTAACACAATTAGAGGCAACACAATGAAAACATGAAGTGGAAAGCAAGCTCTGTGCAATGTTCTAAGTGAGACAGTTTGCTAAGACAAGCTGAGATACACACGTTTCATTTCAGAGGAGAAAGAGAAAGAGAAAGAGAAAGAGAAAGTGAAAGAGGGAAAAAGAAGAGAAGAGAGAGAGATATAGAGGGAGAGGCAGGAAGAGAGAGAGACATAGAGGGAGAGGCAGGAAGAGAGAGACATAGAGGGAGAGGCGGGAAGAGAGAGACATGGAGAGAGAGACACATAGAGAGACAGGGAGAGAGACAGAGAGAGGCAGAGACAGAGGGAGAGAGACAGGGATAGAGAGATAGGGAGAGACAGACAGAGAGAGCGACAGAGAGAGGGAGAGAGACATGGAGAGAGGGAGAAAGAGAGACATGGTATCTTGTCAAGATTGATTATGAAGAGATCGAAGAATAAAATAGAGAATAAATAACTATTAAAGATGAAAAGGTGTTGATGATAATTAGATGAAAGAGACAGAGAGAGAGAGAGAGAGGGAGAGAGAGAGTGACAGGGAGAGACTGAAAGAGTCTGTCTCAAAACTACATTCTAATGTCATTTGCTCAAGTCTGCCCTACTCTCCGTAGTTTATTCAAACTGTCACATATTTAGACTTCATGATAGTACGGGCGGAAGATTTGACTAGTTTCTAACATTGTTGTATGTTAACTCTTGCCACACAGAGTTATGACAGAGCGGTCTAATGCCTGAATAGCCCATTGGTTCTAGATATTGGGTACTTGGACGACCATTTTTATCGAGGGGGGGGGGCGGCACTATCTGTGCTCTTTGTGTGTGTTTGTGAAGAAGATATACACCCACAGAAGTACTTGGGGTGAAGGACTAACTAACGTTGGTCTAGAGTCTTGATCTAGTCCACACAGAATGATTGATCTGGAGCCCATTTTTACGCTAAGTCTTGACGCTAGACGTAAACTTCCCTGACAGTTGGCATCGATTTGTTTAAATCTTGACACGACCAAACTAAGACGTACAGTCAGTGAGACACACATACACACAGATCTATGTGTCAGGCAATGACCTTCTTAAATCCCCTTAAATTTAACTTGTCTATTTGTGTATTAAGGTGTCTCTAGCTAACATTTGGTATATGATATAATAAATAAATAAAAGCAGTTTGCGTTATTCATTTGGTGTCAGGGATCAACAATATCTGTAACTCCACTTTGATTACATAACATTAAGCTCCTCAAATTCCCCTTGTTTATTAATGATTATAGTGTAAAAAAAAAAGTATTATTTCCCTTTTACATCATGCGATCTATAGGGCTAATGATATAAAGGCCATCTGTTTTGTTGCCCAAGGTTAACCAGAGTGTCATGTGGCCAGCACAACAACCAACCGCCTTTACTTTCGCCAAACTAACGCCTGGTACTCGTTAGTGTTAGCTTGACTCAGAGGCGTTCTAAAAATCCCAAAGCATAAAATCCCAGTCTTCACCGGGATTCAAACCCGAGACTCCACTTTACCACCTGCCTACAGAATCTCGTGCATGTACGAGATAAAACAATGAGATTTTTAAGGCATTCTGAAAAGTAGTTGAATGGATGTCAAACTTGTCATATAATGTCTGGGCCCAGTGGAGTAGCAATGCTAAGTAGATTTTAGCCCCTGGTCCACCGTTGGTCAAGAGTCAACATGCTTAATGCTTCTCATCTAAAATAGACTATAAATCAGGGGTTCTCAACCTGTGGTTCGCGACCCTTTTGGGGGTCGATTGACGATTTCCTAGGTTCGCCTAAGACCATCGAAAAATGGATTGTTTTTGTCCATTCTTCTATTGCTGTGTGTGTGTGCTGGGGGGGGGGTTCGCGGCAGAGTGGGGGATTGTAAAAAGGGGGTCGCCGAGCAAAAAAGGTTGAGGACCGCTGCAGTATAAATAAATTATAGCTTTTAAATAGCACTACTTTCACGCTTATAGGATGCTCAGAGCGCGATGGTCCAATCTCATTTGTGGTCCAGTGGGAAGCGTGGTCGAGAGGCTAAGTGCGCTTGAACATGGCTTGGCTACCTATGACACCCGAACCGAGCAGATTTGTACAGAGCGCTTAAGGCAGCACGGAAAACCTTGTCCCAGGTACCCCCTTCCCCCCACCCCCCTACAGGTTCACAAATGAGATTAAGCATCCTCTGAGCATATATTAAAGCTATAATTTATTTATAGCGGTGGCTGAGCTGTAAAGCGCTTAGCTTCGAACCGGGGTTTCCGTGTTCAAGTCCTGGTGAAGATTGGGATTTTTAATTTCTGGATCTTTGGGCGCCATCTGAGTCCACCCAGCTCTGATGGGTACCTTTCATTAGTAAAGAAAAGTAAAGGCGGTTGGTCGTTGTGCTGGTCACATGACACCCCCGTAGGCCACAGAAACAGATGACCTATACATCATCTGCCCTATAGACCACAAGGTCTGAGAAGAGAACTCTTTTTTTTTGTTATATTTTAAAACAAGTTGTTACAATAAGATCCAGTATAAACATCTTCAACAAGAAGCGCATTAAGAGTAGAATAAAAAATATGAGCGCGAAACACATGTCCGCCCCGAGACGCAATTTGCACGCCCCGTGTTCATCAATGACTGTGTTCAGGAGCAAGGTGTGTTGTGACGTACCCAAGTGTGTTGGAATCGATCTGACTCTGTCACGTGACTGCATGACAACTGCAACATGACACAATAGCTAGAAATTAGGTCGCAGCGCGCTTCTAGATTAATATACGATTAATATTAAATACTTGTTCGTTCATCACAAGCGAGGCGTAAGAGTTACCTCCCCCTTTCTCCTAAATTTTTGATATCCTTTATAGGTTCGGGATATAGTTGATCTGCCCATATTTTGTTTGCCCTGGTCATTAGGGGCAGCAAATAGCCGGGAGGTTTTCATGCCGCCTAAGACTCTCGGTACAGAGATTGGACCTTACAATGACCTTCTAACTACTGTAAAATACAACAACACGCTAACTTAAATTCTATGGCCATATTACAAGTTCCTCAGGGCTCGCAAAGACCTTCCTTCAGGGAACAGTACCAGGAAAAAGAAGAAGAGGCAGACATAGAAAGCGATGGAAAGACGATATAAAGGAATGGACGGGCCAGAGATTGAAGGAGATTCTGTCCAAGACAGAGAGAAATGGAGAGGGACGGTAACAGATCTTGTATGGTGCCCCAACGGTCTAACAGACTAAGAGAGTGGGGAAGGTAAAAAAAAACAACTAATCTCAAATTACAAATTCTTACTCTAAATCGAGATTCGAACTCTAGACAGTTATTTCGGTAGCCTATTGGCTTATAACACTCAACCACAAGCCCCGATGAGTGTAAGTCCTCGTTGTCTATCAATGTTCACGTCTGCCAATAGGCCTTTATGGACTAGTAGACCATTATCTATTTAACATGTATACCTTTCTTACGGTTTGCCTGGCTGATTTTATACACATTTTGAATGCCAACATTTAACTGTGTTGACATTTTTCACTCCTTCAAATTCTATCTGAATCGTAGTGGAATCAATTGAGGTTCTTGGCCCAGAACAAAGTCCGATGGCTAGATACTGTTGCGTTCTATGCTCCACTAGAGTAAAAGGACTAAGTCAAATCAACTAATGAAAGATTAGTAACAGGTGTGTTCGGGTTCGAATCCCAGAACTTTGAAAGTAAAAGGAAACCGGATTAAGTCCATTCCTTCAGTCCATTCAGTCTTATAACGAACTATGAATCTATTTAAAAAAAAAAAACAACTAACCAATTAATTAACTGATTAATGGTAATTAATTACTTTTGTTTGATATAGAACAAGGGAAATAAATATTAGAGTATTGAAAGTTGTGCCTGTAAATGTGCAGCTCTTTCTCTTGTAAAAGTTTAGTTGTTGTTTTTTAAGTATATTTATTTTTTATTTAGTGCTTGTTTTGATATTATAAATCCGCCATTGACTGCAGGATGGCTTCAAAGGTCTTATAACAGGAAGAGAGAGCGAGAGAGAGAGAGAGAGAGACAAAGATAGAGAAAAAGAAACAGAACACAGAATAAAATACTTTTGAAAAAAAAAAGCCAAGACACAATAAAAAGAAATGCATCCATCTAGATCTATCTTAGAGAGATTAATAAGATTACAAGAAAATAAAAATAAAAAAAAACTCGCCTAGTGCCGGTCTGGAATTCATCTTAAATCCTTATTTCCAGTGTTCATTTTTATGTTGTTTTCTCGTTTTTTAGATGATGCCCCTTGTTTATTAATCCTTCTTATAGTGACCACTAACTGGACCCATGGGTACCTGGTGACTACACACGATTCAGCTCACTGCGTGATAAATTATAAGATAGTCCTCTAGGTGTGATTTAGTGGTACTAATGAAACGTGAACAGGTCACATTGAGTTGTCCGTTAGGCTCATATTACTGTCCTGGTCTCCAGCTATGGTCGTGTTACGGTGTTATGGTCTCAAGTTACCAGGAGCTGGTTACAACGCAAACACCAAGTCCCTGTCTTCCAATGACATGCCCCGACACGCCGATCACGATTCTTGGCCTGTCCGGTCCAGTGGTCAAAGCGAACAGGTAAAACTTAAAGATCGGTTGGGGTGGGGGTGGGGACATGTGACCAGCGTTTAAGAGCATTATTACGAATTCGTACGTACATTGTTTGAACCTGAGCATTTACGACATTCATTCAAGCCAATTGTAAAACAACATTCTCACAACTTTAGTGGCGGAGTTGAAAGACAACATTATATCCATATAAGAACTTTAGTGGCGGAGTTCTAATACAACATTACTTCCAGTATAAGAACTTTAGTGGCGGAGTTGTAAGACATTATATCCAGTATAACAACTTATAGGGGCAGAGCCGCGGAGGAAACAAAAAGGGTGTGGTGGTACATGGATTTTGTTTCCTGATGAGAGTCATACGTTGTTAGATGTTGAATTCATTCAAGAGTGACACAACATTAAGTTGAATTTGTTGGTAGCATAATCATCATTGTCAGGTGGTCGCTACCAATATCACCTATACTTGATAAGTGATGACAGATTTCAAGTTAGCAGAGACTGTGATAGTGAACCTGAACCATTGCTAGCGTTTAGAACAGTAGGGGAGAGAATGGTTTGTCAAAGAAAAAGGTTCGTAGAGTTGCTCATGGACTTTTTACCAGACAGATCAGTGTCATCATAGCCCAAGGAAGGTGAACGGGAATTTAGATCTCCAGCAGCGGGAACAATAATACACTCAACATTGACACTTGTAATATGTCGCTGGTGTAAGATGACTTCTTGTTCAAATTGCTACCAGAGTATGTTTCAATAGATCTGCGCGGGTCAATTATGGTGCAGACACTCGAGTTCGTACCAGTAGACATATTGAAAGTCCGACTATGATTGACCAACATTAAAGTAAGTTTCCATATGTTTAATTCACAACAGGTAATTAGTCTAAGCCTGTGGCTATCCAGCCGTTATCACTATAAAGTTTCGACGCTGTTTATTATGTAACTAAGAATCTAGATCCTATTCTAAACTTACGTCACTTTTAATGTCGCGTTCAAAGTCCGTCCTTTTTGGTGCGCCGAACTACTTTTAATATATAACACACTCAATAGTCACGAGATTAATCCTCATTTCGAGATGAATATTCTTTTAATCATACATGTATTTACTAATGCAACATACACACTGACATAAGCAACTTACATAAACTCACATATAACACACACTCTACCAGTGAGTCTAAGTCTAAAGAGACATTAGTATAATACTAAATACATTAAACGGCTTAAGGGAACACATTAAATTCACATTACACCAGAGAGCTTAAAGTGACACATATAATATTCTAAGCTTAAGAAGACCTAACAATACAGAGCTTAAATATACTAATTTCCTTTCTGGGCTCAAGGGGACACATAGAATACACACTAAAACATTGACTATAGATGTTGATATGTTTATAACCACACTTAGGGAAATGTACCAATCAACACAATCACTGTTAGTTTTTAATATTCTATTGTAGAATCAAGGCGTCTACAAATAATGAATTACACATTACACACTTAACAATAAAAAGATCTATGACTATGTCTCAGATAAATAGAAAAAATTCTTATCAACATGAAATAACTTACCGTATGTATAACCAATAGTTACTGTTTAAGTTTTGCTTTTGTTCATATATATATACCCAGAAATTAAAAGAGCTCCTCTTTTCTAGAATTTTTATATTTCACTCATTTGTTATTTCTATTTTGAAATTCCACCAATCTTACAATGCGGACTTTACCTATTGCAGACTAAAGCCCCCAGGCATAAAGAGGCTCTTATATTTCACACAAAGTTAGCCAGGCGTGTAGCAGAGCCTAACCCAGTAGGCAGCAACCAAAAATATTGAAAAATAAAAATGGACGCCAAATATCAATGAGATTTGATCGGTTCCCGATCGATCGATACATTCTTAAGAGGAATGGACTCAGCGCTAAAAACTGGCAGGTAGGCCAATCTGGCAGAAATCTTAAGTGCGTTTTACTGGCGCTGGTCTACATTCACACATAGTACCTGGCCAAGTAAAGGCAGACGACAGCGGTAGATCATAAATAATGCCTTCTTCGTTCTTGAACTTAGACCTACTTCTTGTCTAGATCTAGAATCTATCTGATATTGAGCCTGAGACGCAGAGATCAGTACATACCAGGGGTTAGGTGTTAATACATTGGTCAATGATTGGACCCAATATAAACTTGTTATCAATAGGCTCTCAGTATGGTAAGGTAAAACGGTAAAGCAGTAGCCAGGCAAACAAGTGAAAATTTACGTTAGCGAAAGAAGTCTCTCGGAAACTCATGTAACAATTTGATAACATATCAGTTGTTATTTGCAATCCAGTGTTTAAATTTAATCCTCGCAGTGGCGTTGCTAGGGTTAGTGGCAAATGGGTCGAGAAGGAATATCGAAACGTGTGCCCAATGTTATTGTACACTAGGTTTAAAAAAAAATGTGTAATTTTATTTTTGTCGCTATTTTTTTATTTTCCTATTTTATTTGGGGGCCACCAAAGTCACTTCGCCTAGGGCCTCCAATAATGTAAGGCCGGCCCTGATTCGGTGTATCACATGATAGAAGTATTTTTTAAAAAAAGTATGCCAGTGAATTTTTTTAGGACGATTGAAAGATAAAGATGAATCGTGGTGATGGAAAAGAGAGACCTGAGATCTAATCTCAAAAAACTTTAGTGGAGATCCTTTAGTGATCCACTCAGATGGATACGAATATTGATTGTCAGTGCTTTGGTCACACGCAATCCTCCTAAACCCGTTTTCCACAGAAACATGCCTACCCCAGCAACCTGCCCACTGGAGCAATAGGTCTCATCGTGGCTCATTGCTTCACTGAGGCCCAGTTCACACCTAGGGCTTTGATTTGCAGTTTTGGTAATAGTCACTGAAATGAAAGCGTCAAATAATGATTGCGCTTATAGGAAAGCTTCCACTTGACTTCTTTTACCCAGATTTTTGGTGCTGATTGTGTCAAGGAAAAATAGTGTGCTGTTCTCTTCAGTTGTTCAGCACTGCCATACAGAGGGTTGGTTATGTTGGGCTGTAGTGGCAGTAGGGTCTGCCTAAGGAAGGAGCATTCAGGGAGTATACGGTTCATGTTTTCATAAGGGTGGATTCAGTGTCTACACAGGTCTTCTTTTAGCCAGATTTTTGGTGCTGAGCTGTAAGCTCTTTTGCAGACTGTGTCAAGGAAAAAAAGTGTGCTGTTCTCTTCAGTTGTTCAGCACTGCCATACAGAGGGTTGGTTATGTTGGGCTGTTGTGGCAGTAGGGTCTGCCTAAGGAAGGGGCATTCAGAGAGTATACGGTTCGTGGTTTCATGAGGGTGGACGCAGTGTCTACACAGGGCTAGGTGGGTTGGAATTTGTTTTTGTTAAGGTGGTAATTTAAAGGTGTATGTTCTAATCTTAGTTGGAAGATCGTACAATGCTCTTTGTCCAGTTTGTTTGGCATGGTCATTGCTCTGTACATAACTTTGCCTGTGTTTCCTGATACCCATTAGTTGAGCCAATTCTCTATGTGATTGTCGCCAGGAGGTTGTTAGAGGACTTGGTGTTAGATCTTTAATGCTCAAATTATAAGTAGTGGGCAGAGATAGATGTTATAGGGAAGAATATTTTGTTTTCAGAGATACAACTACTATATTCCACACAGACTCACGCAGTCACTTCATCACTTCACCACCTCATCACCTCATCAATCATCACTTCATCATCTCATCACTTCTTCACTTCACCACCTCATCACCTCATCAATCATCACTTCAACAATCATCACCTCATCACTTCATCAATCATCACTTCATCACCTCATCACTTCATCACTTCATCAATCATGACTTTATCAATAATCACTTCATCAATCATCACTTCATCAATCATCACATCATCACTTCATCAATCATCACATCATCACCTCATCAATCATCATTTCATCACCTCATCACTTCATCACCTCATCACTTCATCACCTCATCACTTCATCAATCATCACTTCATCACTTCATCAATCATCACTTCATCACCTCATCACTTTATCAATTCATCACTTCATCACTTCATCACCTCATCACTTCAGCACCTCATAACTTCATCAATCATCACTTCATCACATCACCACTTCATCACCTCACCACTTTATCACCTCACCACTTCATCAATCATCACCTCATCACCTCATCATTTCATCTCCTCATCACTTCATCAATCATCACCTCATCAATTAACCACTTCATCACCTCATCACTTCATCAATCATCACCTCATCACTTCATCAATCATCACCTCACCACATCATTAATCATCACCTCATCACTTCATCACCTCATCACTTCATCAATCATCACTTCATCACTTCATCAATCATCACTTCATCACCTCATCACTTTATCAATTCATCACTTCATCACTTCATCACCTCATCACTTCAGCACCTCATAACTTCATCAATCATCACTTCATCACATCACCACTTCATCACCTCACCACTTTATCACCTCACCACTTCATCAATAATCACCTCATCACCTCATCATTTCATCTCCTCATCACTTCATCAATCATCACCTCATCAATTAACCACTTCATCACCTCATCACTTCATCAATCATCACCTCATCACTTCATCAATCATCACCTCACCACATCATTAATCATCACCTCATCACTTCATCACCTCATCACTTCATCAATCATCACTTCATCACTTCATCAATCATCACTTCATCACCTCATCACTTTATCAATTCATCACTTCATCACTTCATCACCTCATCACTTCAGCACCTCATAACTTCATCAATCATCACTTCATCACATCACCACTTCATCACCTCACCACTTTATCACCTCACCACTTCATCAATAATCACTTCATCACCTCATCATTTCATCACCTCACCACTTCATCAATCATCACCTCATCACCTCATCATTTCATCACCTCATCACCTCATCACTTCATCATTCATCACCTCACCACTTCATTAATCATCACCTCATCACTTCATCACCTCACCATTTCATCTCCTCATCACTTCATCACCTCATCACTTCATCACCTCATCACTTCATGATTTCATCACCTCAACACTTCATCAATCATCACCTCATCACTTCATCACCTCATCCCTTCATCAATCATCACTTCATCACCTCATCATTTCATCACCTCATCACTTCATCACCTCATCACTTCATCACCTCATCACTTCATCACCTCATCACTTCATCACCTCATCACTTCATCACCTCATCATTTCATCACTACATATTTCATCAATCATCATTTCATCACCTCATAACTCCATCACCTCATCACTTTATCACCTCATCACTTCATCATTTCATCACTTTATAAATCATCATTTCATCACCTCATCACTTCATCCCTCACATGTGTGTAGACTGAGCCCTGAAACAATGAACGAATGAAAGAAAAACGGGAGACTACTCCAGCCCTTTTATCGAATTAATATTTCCATTACGAAAGTCTTAGATAAAATTAAATGTCTGAGGAATGAGGAGAGTTAGTTTAGACATGAGGGTGAGGACTAGAGAGGGAGAGAGAGACATAGACAGATATTTGGGGAAAAAGAGAGAGAGAGAGAGTTCGTACCGAGCAAAACCCCGGATAATAGAAGACATTTATCTTTAAAGTGAATTTCAGTAGATTACCTCCCCTTGTTATTGACTATCGTCTGCTACTTAATTTGTAAGACAAAAAAAAAAGTGTTGCTAGAGTAAAGAAGCGTGAATGAGTTCTCCCACTCTCAGGTTACGTTGAACAACTCGCCTGCTAAATGTGGAAACCTGAGGACAAAGCTTCTAAGAGTGCGAAGAGGAGTGATTTTCACGGTTATATATGTTTATGTATAGATCTTGCATTGGGATGAAGGAATGAGTGTATCCTAGCCACGATAAGGCTATGACATACTTAGACTTAAATTGTTGATGTTTTTATTATAATTTTGGTTTTAGCAATTAGCATTGGACAAAACAGAGACAGTGAAATTTCATTGCGTCAACCTTCTAGAATTTTTAAAATACATTGTGTTTGGTCTTGTCATACATATGCATTATAAATGTGTACAACTCAATCTCATGCTGTATGCATATGGCTTATTCGGTCTCGAAAGACAATGGATGCGCCCAGAAGAGTCACTGGTTTTGGTTTCGTCTTGAGACGGGGCAGAATCTGGTGAGGCTGATCAAGCCAACTCTGGTGCGGCAGAATCTCATATGCTAGTTTTATTGAAATCTCTATTTACATAATTTTACAATACCTCTTTTCAAGTTGCACATTTCGAATGGGTGGACAAACCTCCTGAGCAAAACCTAAAACCTCGGTAAACAGGGTTCTCGAAAACAGCTCTAATGATTTTCCTAGAACTTTGACAGTTGATTTCTATTGCTTGGGAAAAGAATTACCGTTATAATTTGTCAAAGTATAAAAAAAAATAATATAAATTTTGATAGAGGACTAGAAAATATATATCTTAGAATATTTCTGCATGTAGGCTCTAATTTATTAAGGAATTTATTAGGTCTAATATTCATTAGTAATTGAGAAAAACAATCGCTCTATACTTTGTATAAAGGAGGTATTTGTCTTAAAAATATTTTAAACGTTTTTCTTGTTTTTAAGAACTTTCCACTAATACTGAAATCGCTTTTGAGTAGTCCGCGGACCACAGGTTTGAGCGACACTCATCTAGAAAATTGAGCCGCTGATAGTATTTGATCACGTGATGTGACTATAAATAGACTGTTGCCCACGTGTTTACAAACAATGTTTTACCGGGCTCCAATATGTTTTGATTGATTGTGTATGGTGGGGAAATACAATCAGGGCGAATGGGTGAATTGGGAGCATGAAGGCTGAGACGTGATCTGGGTTTTAAAAAAAAAATGGGAGGGGGGGGACTGAGCGTGGTGTCTGATGTCTGACTTTACAAATCAAGTCAGTGTTTACCGTAGCTCCACCACTCGCCAGATGGCGCTATGTGGCATTAGTTAAATCAACCTCCTGATGATAAGTTCAGAGATCAAATCGCGTTTCCCTCGCCTTTTTTTATCAATCCTACATGGTACAGTAACAGGCTGAGAGGCGTTACACAATGTAATAAACCCGCTGAGGAAAAAAACAAAAGGTAGAAAGTATTGTCATCATTCCCATCATCATCATCATCATTGGCCTCCTTCAGTCGTAGAACGACTATGGTTCATCTCAAAGCACACTTCCTCATGTGGCTGTGGAGCCCTATTTTGGAGAGACACTCCCGTCCACAGATAGCGCAGGTTAAGGTGGCTTTTGCTTCGGTGGTAGAGGAGCTGGCCGTTTTTCGGATTGTACGTTTTTCTTCCTGAGCTGAGACCCATGTACTTTCACTGTCCATAGCTTTGTTGGTCACTGTCTCTCTCCATCTGTTGCGGTCTAGAGCTTTGTCTTCCCAATTGTCAGTATTGATGTTCAATGTGGCTGTGGAGCCATATTTTGGAGAGACACTCCTGTCCACAGATAGCGCAGGTTACATAGATGTAATAAAACGTGACCTCAAATCAGAGAAAGCCATGTATAGATGTCATATTAATATACACGATTTTACCCCTCTACCACTTTACTTAATATGTATACTTTTCTACTTATACTTTTCTTGTTTTTTTTTTATAGATCTAAACGTGACGGACGGACAGACGCATGGACACCACAAAACTGGCAGTTGCATTTTCCATAGCCGAGGCTGTAATAAATACAGAAAACAAAATGCAATACTATTTTTTGATATCAAACAAAATAATTTATCACCAATATCTCTAATTTGTTAATTTGTCTTTGATCAGTTCTGTTAGGTACAATAAATAACTGTTCAAAGTTTCAACTTGATTCAAGAATGGGTATGGGAGAAATAACGTGTACAATTATTTAAGGGGACGAAACCAAAACATATTCAACCATCTCTGTGAATACTGAAGGATTATTTCCCTTGTCGGTATAAAACAAAATAATTAATAACCAGTATTTAATTGACTACTTGGTTAATTTTTTACATTTGTTTCATATATTGTCCTCGCCATTGAATAATTTTACAAAGTTTCATCTTGATTCGATAATGGGTGTGGGAGAAATAACGTGATCAAACTATTTACCAGACAGACAGAGTTAGTTGATATAAGATTTTTATAAGTATTTCCAACTAATATAGTAATGTTATTATATACACATTATACCAACAGGTTTAGCGAGTAGCAGAATATATATTTCAAGTTAGGACATGGGATAAGTGTGAAGATGTCTCTGAATGTGGCCGGGACTAGGGAAACGGTTGTGGCTCAGTGCTAATAACCCAATCATCTTTGTCTGATTTGACGGTCCGCAAACCTCGCCTCCCATCGCCGGCCCTGATTCCCACTTCTCATTCTCCCATCTTATTATAAAGATGCCAAAGACTGAGACAGTTGGCCGCGGGGGACGTGCCCCACCCGGGGACTCAGACAGGGCAACAAAATAATATGTTTTCCTCTATGTCGGTAAACTCCCCCAGAGTACGGGGGTATTCCCGTTAAAACTAATCAATAACCGGCGGTGGGGCGAAACTAACGTAACCTTAGGTGTGGATCTTTACAATAACCTTGTGTGTGTGTGTGTGTGTGGTGTGTTAGTGAGATTGTGTAAGTGATTGTCGGAGATACGTATGAGAGGTACCAGTTGGGAATTGATGAGTGAAAACTAATCCTGAGTTAATACCGGTTCTAATCGATAAACTAACTTTTGAAAGTTGAGTAGATGTATTGATTCTACTTACTTTATGTTTAAAGCAAAATAAACAACGCCATCACTAGATCTACTTTTTTTTTTTACAAAGCTCATATCAACTCCCTCTGTCTGTCTGTCTGTCTGTCCGTGCCAAATTTTGAACACGCTATTTCTCCCACACCTATTCTCAGATCAAGTTGAAACTTTAGACAATTATTTATTGTACCTAACAAAAACTGTAGCAATTGAAAAATTAACAAATTAGTCAATTAATTATTGGTTATTAGTTAATCTGATGAGTTATTGGTGAAGTAAATAATTCTTATTGTATTGGTATTATAGCTGTAAATGTACAGTAGTTTCCTTTTTAAAAGCTTTGTTTTTTTTTTAAGTTTTTTTTTTGTGTTTAGCTGGGTGTCATGTGACTCAAAATCGTAGAACTCAAAGGATGAACTGGGTAATACTATTTTGTTCTTTGTTGATTACTGTAAAGAGTTTTTTTAAAATTAGACTAATATATTTTAATTATTCAAATTTAACATTAATCCTTTCATGCAAATTACAACAAGTTTAGCTATGTCGTACATCTCAAAAATATTGAACTCTTTCATAATAACTTTACTATAAGGCGGTATATACAGTAAAACGACAGACTCGTCTCTAGATGCATTTGTTTGTTAGTCTCTAGAACGACTTATCCTGGAGAAAAATTCTTGACCACAGAATGAACATACTAAAAATAACCCTTGCCAGATTGTCAATTGTTAGAAGAGGCAACCCTTCCTACAAGTTTGAGGACACGTGAGAACTTTCTGCTTATCTAGGAAGTAAATGAACAGTGAAATGAGATAAACGCGCCTAATTTTTTTTTTAAAGAATACAAGTTGGAGGCGCGGTGGCTGAGCGGCAAAGCACCTGCCTTCCGTACTGGGGGTCCCGGGTTCGAATCCTGGTGAAGACTGTGGTTATTAATGTCGGGTCTGAAAAGGGGAACTAGAATACACGCTACCTTTGATTGAATGAAAATAAAAAAAATGTTAGAACTAGCCTAAACCGAGAGGACCTATCGTTATAGTAAGCCTGATGACATGGCATCGAAGGGCCAGTCGAGACCAATAACTCGTTGCCACGTCACAGGTCTGCAGTCAGGCCTATCATAACAATTGGTCTAGCCTAAACACTGTTGAAGGTAGAGGCGGCTAGTGTCCATTCTTTGTTTTGCCATTTGCTCACATTTCAGCCACTGCGACTTTTAGAAATATTTCAGACCCAAGAGACGTTTTTTTTTAACATTAGAGTATCATTTAAATAAAAAGCAATCTGATGTCTGAGCTCGATCATTCCATGTACAATAAGCGAAAATTTAATGGAGGATTTTTTTTTCCATTAAAAATTATCTGTTGTAAAAATGATCCATTTAAGTGACTACAACCAGTGGTTGGACCTAGGGGTCCCGGGTTCGAATCCTGATGAAGACTGTGAGCTTTAATTTTGTGATCTTTAGGGCGCCTCTGAGTCTACCCTGCTCTAAGGATGGGGGGGTCGTTGAGTTGACCACATGACAACCTCGTTAAGAAGATGACCATTACATTGCCCTAAGGACCGTAAGGTCTGAAAGGGGAAACTATACTTTTTTTTTACTCTATTTCAATGACTTATTGAGATGACTAAATCACTCATCACAAACATTTCAGCGAGAAATTTAGTAAATAAGAAACGGAAGACATCTTTAGTTCACATGATTCCAATTCGGTGAATATTGATACTATCCAACTTGAAACTAATCAATTCTGTTTTTTTTTCCTGAGCATTGGGAAAGGTCTACAATTTTATTTGAAATTGATTTTTATCCTTTAACCTGATGTCAAAGATTCGGCTGTCATTTATCGTGGTATGATCTCTACAATTTGAGTTTTAGGAGCCCTTCAAATTCTATAACGAATAATTTTTCGAATTTCGGTGCCCTGGAGAGATATGTCGCCCCGCTTTTTGTAAATTTATTTGAAATTATCTCTTGGATACATACTTTCCCCTTTCTCGGAACTCTTCAATCTTTTTCAAATGTTCATGCGCAATTTTATCTTTTGATAACTGAGAAGGAGGCAAAGAAATAAAGATGGCGTGCGTCTCGCCCCTGGGCATGTTCTCGCGTCATTGATCGCAGTGAAGGTTATCTGGGAAAATTCAATGGAATACAGAGCAGACGTTGAGACCGACTTCTCTCCCCCCTTTTTTTTTATCGGCATTCTGAAAATAACGTCTTGTAATGAGAACTTCTATGTTGTGTTTTTTATTTTTTTTACAAATTTCTACTAGGTCTACAATCTTGGCTGCAGATTTGCTGACAGATTACACATGTCTTTAAAAATGTAGAGAAATGTTTCTGAGTTGTTTTTAAGGACGCATTTAAACGGATTTCTATTTAGGAAATATTTTTTTTTAGCTTGTGTTAACGCTTCCCATCTCTCGTTTGATGTTTTCCCACTCCTAAGTTTGTTTATTTATAAATGTGTTTGTCTGTATGTCCATGTTTTGTGAGTGTCTATGTTTTGATAACAGTTATCAGATGTCACCCGTGAGGATTTTTTTTCTTGGTTTTTTGTTTTGATTCCTATGTCTTCTCTTTTTAAATGATAATTTTGCTTTAATCTAATTTCTTTACAGAGATTTTTTCTCTGTCAGAATCTGGGTTGAAAACATCCATTATTTTCTTTTATTTGTAAAGGTCTTTCACCCGGAAATCTCTACATTTTGTTTTTCAAATATAGGCTACTGGGTGTTCCTGGGTTTCTTTGTGAGGTGTTTTGTAAACTTAAAAATTAAATTTGAACGATAAACTGACTGAATTATTGATCTTTCATGGCTCCTATGCAATCCAACTAACGTTCTACTCAATCGATGGTCAATAGAGATCTATTTTAGAACTGCTGTTATTTATAGTGTGGCTCCTATATCAAAAAGTAAGAGGGTCACCTTAATGTGTGTGTGTGGGGGGGGGTGGTGGTGGTGGTGGTCATATATTGGTGTGTGTTTTAGCCTTGACATTTTATGTCTTGAATAGTTATTGAGTTCCTTATTTGTACTTTAATATGCAAGTGTACCTTGTACTATAAACGGCGTGTGTACCTTGTTTTTCATCTCTGGTTTTGTATGTGTACGTTCTTTGTTGGTAATTGAATATAGGCCTATTATTGTTCATCGGTCCTAGTTTGTTTTATTGTTATGAATGTTCCTTGTTTTTACTTTGGTGTTTAAATGTTCCTTGTTTTTACTTTTGTGTTTAAACGTTCCTTATTTTTTTACTTTTGTGTTTAAACGTTCCTTATTTTTTTACTTTTGTGTTTAAACGTTCCTTGTTTTTACTTTGGTGTTTAAATGTTCCTTGTTTTACTTTGGTGTTTGAATGTTCCTTGCTTTTACTTTGGTGTTTAAATGTTCTTTTTTTACTTGGTGTTTAAATGTTCCTGGTTTTTTACTTGGTGTTTAAATGTTCCTGGTTTTTTACTTGGTGTTTAAATGTTCCCTGTCTCATGCACGTAACAATGTTACATATTCAGATTTGCGTCATCCTGTTACTTCCCATAATGCCCTTCGAGAAGAGCTGTCTGTTACCAAGTCTCAAGGGACCTACCGGAACCTATCTGTGTAGCCCACTGGTTGATGACCTTCTGAAAATCGGTCCTGGGGATTTTGGGCTTAATGCTGGCCAAAGCTTTATTGACCTAATATTGTACTTTTTTTTTTCCGAGGTGCTCTTTTCATTTTCTTTCAGGATCGTATTTCTTCTAGACTACCCCCATCCCCTAAGTAAATTTTCTTTCCCCGACCCCAATCTCTCCCCCCCCCCCCCACATACTCTCATTCTTCTCGCCTTCCAATGTGGCATTCATGTCTCCTTGACTTGAGCAGACACCAGGATTAGTGACGTAGGCAGCAGGAGGCGGGAAATAGAAAAGCAATCAAAGTTTCCCGCTGTAATAACTTCTCACTTTTCGGGTCTGTGTGTACACACGAGAGTGAGCCCCTCAGTAAGATGAGGCCGGGAAAAAATAATGTTTATTCGTGTCGTTAGCCACTTCTGGGACATGTAACCACTTTCAGGCTGGTCCACGTGTGGTAATGATTATCTCTGAACGACCGCATCGATAACACTAGAGCCATAGATGTGGTTAGGTTCTAGATCTGGTAGTTGGTGGAGTTATTGTTATTGCTGTGGCTAAAAACAAATTTAACTCTTTCTCTCCTAACAGACGATACCAACGTTGATTCCACCAGAATGTGGTAAATAATTACGGAGAGAAAGAGTTAAAGGCTGGAATTAAATTAAACGTTTGTCACATGTTTTGTCAACAAACGGCAGGACACTAATGTTCATTGTGCTGGTTTCACGATATTCTTGATGAAATTTGGCTCATAGCTCCAGTAGATTGACTTTTATTCCTAGCTCAAGTGGGTTTAGTTTGGTGAGTAGGTTCAGTAGGTTTATTATGGTTTAGAGTCTCAGTGGGTTCATTCGGATTCATAGGTACAGTAGGTGAGGTCATGGGGGGGGGGGTTGGGGATGGTGATTTTTAAAAATTTTCCTTTGTTGCGCTCCTGAATTTTTACCGAAAACGGGAGTTTTTATCAAAACCCTCTGGAGGGGATTGTTAAACTCAAAACCTCCTTAGCTAGGCCCACAGAATTTGGTAACTGTAGTTAATTGCTTTAGTTTAATATTGAAGAGGTTTTTTTTAACCTCTGATATCTCTGTAGGGGGTTTTATGTTCAAACCGACTGTAGATGGTTTTAAATTTCAAACCCTCAAGGAGGGGGTTCAAACTAAAACTCTTATTGGCTACGCTCATAGAATCTGGCTACTTTTGTTTGCTTTAGTCTTTTATTGAAGAGGGGTTTTTAACATCGAAAAAATCTAAAGGGGGTTTTAAACTCGAAACCCCCTTTGGCTACGCTCATGGAATTTTGTGACTATCGTTTGCTTTATTTTCTTGTTTTGTTTTATAGAGGGAGGAGGATTTTTTACCCCCCCATCCCCCGACTGCGTTGTGACAAGTGTTGTTAAACATTAATATCACACCTACAATTAAAAAAAGTAAAGCGAAAAACCAGCCACAATCCCCCCCCCCCGGATTTCATTTGGGGAGAGGGAATTTGAACCCCGAAACCCCCCCTCCCCTCCGTCTACGCCCATGGTAGGTTTATTTGGCTCATATGTTTAGGGATATCATTTAGGTTCGTTGTTCCAAGTGCAGATCATTTATGCGCGTGGCTCAACTTCCAAGTTGAAGATAAAACTTAACAAACACCTGTTTTATTGACTTAAAATGTTGGTCGTGCATAAACAACTGTCAGATATGTCTTGGATCACGTGACAGATATATCTGGATCACATGCACAGTTATTGACATTGTCTCGTGTTATATACGACCTGAATACTTTAACTCCTGTCTCTGTGAGAGATTAAGGTTGAGATGACATGTAGTATTAACTTGTCTACGATGTCACAAGACGTTTCTGGCATTTAAATCGACATCAGACGTGAGTGGGTAGGCGCTTGGCTTCCGAACCTGGGGTCATGGGTTCGTATCTCGGTGAGGGCTGGGATTTCGGACTTAAGGATTTTTATGGCTTCCCTGAGTCCACCCTGCTCTAATGGGTACCTAGCTTAATTAAGTTGGGAAAGCCGAACGGTGGGTGGTTGTCAAACATAGGACCATCTTTGAAGCATCACAGCACGGGACACTGAACGGGTACGTGAACATATTTTAATTGTGCGATTAGTGACACTGGGTGCTCAACGGTAGTATAAACGTGTGCGAACCTTCGATATTTAAAATAGTCAACTTAAAACAGGTAGATCTAATATGAATATAAATTTAAAAATATCGAGTTGTTTCTTGTTTCTTGTAAATGGGCTGTACAAACACAAAGGCCGTTAATGAGTCTGTGACTCTGCTCCTCACCCGAAAGAAAACTTGAGATCTTCAGTTTTAAGAATATAAATACAAAATCCAATTTTCCTTTGGCGCTTGTCGGAAATCCGATTCTACGAAGATACAACTGTATTTTAGAGGTATAGAATCTAGAGCTACATCTAGACCAAAGGCGTAGTGAAGGGGTAAGATGCCCCGGGCGCCTTCCGCAGGGGGCACCACGCAGCCAATATTTCTATGAGATTTTAATGGAAATTGGGGGGGGGGGGGCGCCAATAATGTACCTTGCCCAGAGCGCACGTTTTGATCGCTACGCCTCTGATCTAGACATTGAAATATTATTCAAGATTTACTAAATGTGTAAAAAAAAAAAATTAAAAAAAAAGCGAGATTTATTATATATATAGGTGATCATGTATAGGTCTGTGATGATCTGAATATTTTTTTTTACACATTGGATTATCTCTCTTTGCTATTAGTTCTACCAGTAGACACACAAGACTTTCACGAGGTTATCTTAAACAGAGGATGAAATTATGGGATATCATATACAGATTAACCAACAAAATCAGAGGGGCAAAAAAACAAACAAAAACAAAAAAAAAAACAAAAAAAAAAACACGAGGCTTTGAGAGAGTAGAGAGGGGCTGGAGAAGTCGTACAATAAGATCAATACTTCCTTGACAATTCAAGTAAAAGGATTAACTATAAGCTGGGGTGGGGTGGGGGAGTTGGGGGGGGGGGGATAAAGAGAACGAGAAATAAGAAAAGAGAAGAAGAAGAAGAGAAAAGAAGAACTGGGGAATGGAACAATGGAAATTGTGGAACTGTGCTTTTAAAAACAGGGAGCAAAAAAACATATGAAACATGATAAAAATAAAATTAAAAAAACAACAACACAAATAAACAAAATAAGAACGAAACCAACAAAGACATAAACAATTAAAGATGCAAACCAGTAAACTTAGAAATAAATAAAAAACGAAAAATAAATAAATAAATAAATAAAAAAAAAATTCAAAAGAATTTAAATTTGATTCTAAAAGGAGAAGAGACTTTGATATTTGATTTACATGCTTACAAGAGTTTTGTTAGTATACAACTAGATAAACACTTGAAGATATTTTAATAGAATAATGATAAGGCTTGTCTTCGAGTCCGAAGATTAATGAGGCAACGAGGCCCAGCTGTGACCTACATATTTTGCCACAACCAGGGCACGCATAACCATTGTCCGCCGGTAGTCGATTTAGATTTTCTTTTCGCCGTCTGCCTCTGTCCTCGGCAGTGGTCTTTTGGTCACAAATGTGTATCCCGTGAGTGTCTGGTTCTGAGGCCGCAAGCAACCAGGTGCTCTCTTCGCGAAACCGTTGCATAGTGCCAAATAATTTTTTAAATAATAAAACGTCATCATCTTTCTCTTTATCTCTGTCTCTTTTTTTCTCACTCTCTTCCTCTATCTTTCTCTTTATCTCTGTCTCTTTTTTTTATCATCTCTCTTTCTCTCTCTCTTTCTCTTTCTCACTATCTCTTTTTCCTCAATCTCTCTTTCTCTCTCTGTCTCTTTATCTCTGTCTCTTTTTCTCAATCTCTCTTTCTCTTTATCTCGGTCTCTTTTTTTGCAAATCTCTTTCTCTTTATCTCTGTCTCTTTTTTCTCAATCTCTCTTTCTCTATCTGTTTCTTTATCTCTCTCTTTTTTCTCAATCTCTCTTTCTCTCTCTGTCTCTTTCTCTCTGTCTCTTTTTTCGCAATCTTTCTTTCTCTCTCTTTTTCTTTATCTCTGTCTCTTTTTTTTCTCAATCTCTCTTTGCCTCTTTATCTCTCTCTTTTTTCGCAATCTCTCTTTCTCTCTTTTTCTCTTTATCTCTTTTTTCTTAATCGCTCTTTTCTCTCTTTCTCTTATCTCTGTCCCTATTCTTTTTTTTTTTACTATTTCTCTCTCTCTCTCTTTCTTTTCATCTCTCTTTTCTATATTTATCTCTCTCTCTTCAGTGTCTCTCTCTTTCTTTCTCTCTCTCCTTTTCTCGCTTTCTTTCTATCTCTCCTTTAACCCCTTACATTGTCTCCCTCAGCTCCAGGCGTCTCTCCCAAATCAATGATTCCGCACCAATGAGCGGTACCCCCATGTTCTTCAAACGTCAGTCTACCACTGTAGATTTGAACCGAGTTGAGTTATCGGCGAGGATCGAGATCTATATCGACATCAGACTTAATGACCAGTTTATTTAGCTTCACTCCAACCAGACGACAACCCTAGGTGCGGTTTCTCCGCGCGAGCGCTACCGCCTGGCAAGACCGCATCGCTAACTTCACAGCGCGAGCTTTTTTTTTTGTCTTATTAATATCGGTCGTATGTATTTATTTCTACCATCACAGTAAATCTTGATTCAATTTTTTTTTTTTATTTCTAAAAGTTCGCGTTCCAAAGCCGCGTTTTGAAATCTGGTATAAGCATGCGGCGTGGGTCTAGATCTATATCTTAGCTTTGATTTCTGACACATCTGTGTTTATCTGGGGTTTCGTGTACAACAAAGTTCTCTATCCTACTTCTAGGTTGTGCTACTGTTTCCATTACGGATGTTTTTGATTCGTTTGAAGTATCAGCTTGTGTACATGTTTTGTGCAGTAAGCACTTGATAGTTGAACAACACATCTACCAGATCTACACATCGACCAGGTCTACACATCTACCGTTGAGAAGAAGCACACTCCACTTGATGTTAAGTGCGTGATGTCCTAGGAGTGCAGTCATGTGTCATCAATGACTTATGAGTTGGAAAGATTTTTGAGATTCTAAGAAAGACAAGGATATTTATTTCTGTTACTGGTAAGTTACTACAATTTAATTAATTAACCGTAAGATATTCCTTCATTTCCCATGAAATTGAAAATGGCTCTAAATTCTGATCCTCGTTTTCAAAGTGCGACTACGCTCAAGGCACGTGCAACTTAACTAATTAACCGTAAGATATTCCTTTATTTCCCATGAAATTGAAATTGAAAATGGCTCTAAATTCTGATCCTCGCTTTCAAAAGCCGACTACGCTCAAGGCACGTGCAAGTTGGACCTATTTTCACTTTAAATTTTGACTGATATTTTTAAATTGTTAAATTTCCACTTTGGCTAGAAATACCCACAGGCCCCAAGAACATGTAAGGTAGAGTGGTCTCAGTATCATTGACGTAGAAAGGGATGTGGGGGCCCGGGAGGGGGGGGGGCTTGGCCTCTTTAGGGGCCCTGCATTTTAACACTCTACATCAAAACATGAGATAATGTACTTAATAAATATATAATATATATGTGTGAAATACATGCAGCAACATCACTAATTTACATAACAACATGAATAGCAAGATAACATTGGCTGAATATTCAATGTAAAAAAAAAATTCAGACACTCATTTGGGGGACCCTCAAGTTGGGGACCGGGGAGATTTTCAAATTTTGATTCCCCATCCCCCACCCTAGCTACGCCACTGCTCAGTACGTCCATAAAGTTGAAGGTCAACTGTTTCGTAGTTTTTCCTTTATTTGTACGTACTCCAAGAGTCCTTGACCTTATATTCCCGCCACACCAATCGGATGGACTCTTTCCACCTTCCTTAAAAAAATAAATTTACTCCAGTTGAATTGTTTCGATCACAAACCAGATTTTGAATAAATGAATGAAGGGACATTCTATGTACCGATCCTAATTCTCTTTATTTGAATCAGTCAACTACACTAGTGATGCCCTAAATACGGCCCGCGGGCCAGATCCGGCCCGCGCAGTGGTTCCATCGGGCCCGCAGAAACGTCGGCACAAAGTGTAGAAATCGACCATTGCAAACAAAAAAAAAAAGGTTGAAAAAATGTATCTTTACCTACGTTTGGGCTCTCACTTTTTCTCTGATGGATTGGTACCATGATCTTTAACATTTGTGCTTTCATGAAATGGGACTCTGAATGTAGAATCTACCAGGAAAAATGAACATATCTTTACTTTTATGTTGGACGTGATAATAAGCCAACATATTTATTTTATAAAGAAAGTGTGGCTGTTTCATAAAACAATAGCTTAAAAACGGCGTTATAAAATAAATATGGTGGCATTCTTGGTTTGAGTCGGGAATAAAAGATTGTTTAACTACACATAGAGATTTGAGGATCCATGGGAATATTTACCAAAAAGAAACCACAAAAAAAAAAGTCTGTGGTAAAGATACCTACACTTTTGCTCACATTTTAAGTAAAGAAATGAAGCTGTTTTCTGACGCGTAAAAAAATATAATTGTCAAATAACCTATTAATTAAGTATTAAATCCACAGGTTTCTACCAAAATAGTTTCAGAACAATTTCATTTCGTTTGTGTAACTTTTCGGTCATGTGGCCTGCGACACGAGTGTTGGAAATTAAAATTGCCCGCGGGTCGAATTAGGTTGGGCATCACTGATTACTATTTTGAATGTTTTTGGATTACCACGATACAGTATTAATAGTTGTCTATCTGAAAAGTCGAGAATATCATGAAAGGGAAATTATTCGTTTCCGGCAGAGATACAATCTTAAACTTTCGGTCTGAAAACATGTTTATAGAAGAGACGGTACGAGGGTCTAGTAAAAAAAAAAACGTCTGTTCAGTTGATAATTGTCAAGCTTCATGTTCAGTCTACTACAAAGAATGTATCATTGAATTTACATTTCCCTGTGCGTATACGTGAAGTACGTTGTATGTTTTCTCCCCCCCCCCCCCACTTAGAACTTACGGTTCATAGAGCAAATAACTTAAAGGTCATCTGTTTCTGTGACCTACTGTTAACGAGGGTGTCATGTGGCCAGCACAACGAACTCGGATGCGTCCTAAAGATACCAAAATTAACTTTCAACTTGAAGATTAAATTATTTTCCATTTAAAAGGAGGAATTTCATTATATCACAGCTTAAACAAAGATCCCACGGCATACCAGGTCATCAGATTCAACTTATGAAAATAAAAGGATGTAGGCCTATTCACCACCTAACATGTATTCACCACCCAATTCCATTGTGACATAACAGTTAGTATATCCTGATATAACCAAATATCTGAAAACCTTTCACCGTATGCTGTTTTATATAATGATTAGCTACTAGACCTATTGTGTACATTAGTCATTACTAATCTAAACATGTTTTAAAATATCAATACCCTTCTATATGAAGTGTAAAGTATTGCTAATAGATGTGAATACATATGTGCTAGATTTTGTAATATTTGAAATGATCTATAGTCTGTAAAATGTTGTAAAATGTTTTACATGTTTCGGATGTTCCTTCAGAGTTGAAGATAATTACTTCCTAGTCCAAACCTCCCGCAGGACGACGGGGGGATGGGAGCGGGCAGGGTTTGAACCCAGGACCATCGATAAATCTGAACGACAGTCCAGCGCGCAAACCGCACGATCAGTCTAGCCAGTCTAAGTTACTTTATCTGCACACTAAAAGGAATGTTCTAATCGAATATAGACCAAGATCTGTGCCAAGAAAAAAAAAGAAGGGAGGGGGGAGGTGGTGTGTGAGATTTTGGGGTTGTTTTTCCCTGCAGGGCACATCGCTGGTCAATGATAACGTCAATAAATAGAATCTCAATATGCGTGAGTACAGGCCCTTGTTATGATCGATTTTTCTTTCTGAACAAAAAGGCACAGTTGGCAGCATTCATTTTTTTTTATAGAAGTATTCACTTTCAGTGCAGCTTTTTTTTTTTTACCAAGAGCAAAGCCCCATTAGCTTTGTGTTGTCTGTCTGTCCTTCTGTCCGTCCGTCCGTCCTTCTGACACGTGCAAATCTCAAAACCTAAAATCGCTACTAACAATCTGTTTTTATTATATTTTGTAACGTTCTAAAACAGGTTTTACTTTTGATCTTTAGTAAGTGGACAATTCTTTTGTTTTTTTTAACAATGCCAACTATAAGTTTGCTTTCTCTTCATGGGTAGAACCTGGGTGGACGGGTATTTTGAAAATTACTCTAACGATTTTTCGAGAAGTTTGACTGCTTATGCTGTATATCTTAGGGCGAAAAAAAAAACTACCTGAGTGGTCACACAGTGAAAAATGTGGTTTGATCGTTGTAATTTGAAAAAAAATTATAATCATTTTAAGATTAAATTTGGCTTACTTCTTTTATTTTAACAATTGCCAGCGGGAATTCCCGCACTCGACTCTAATGTGTCTTTGTAATCAGTAGAGAAACAAGAAAAACATTAAAAATTAATACTTTTTTTTTAAAGAAACAAATCTTATATACAACCTAGTTGTATCAATTAGTTTGGATCAGTCATGTAATTAGACTAACAATAAAAAGCATTTATAAAAATAAAAAAAAAAGGGGGCTCGACCTGAATTCGAGCTCAAGGCTCAAGCCAACGCGGTAACCACTCTGCTAGCGAAGAATCTATGAACATGGAAGATTGTATAGTTATCTATTGTTTCTATTTCATATTTGTGTTCACTAAGCCTCAGACGGCAGCCTTATATAAAGGGGACTACTTCAGGTTATACCACCACTTCAGTCAAGTACTATTTCTTTCCCTTGTTAGAGATTCAAAACAAAGTAATTTATTACCAATAGTTAGCTAATTGGTAATTTTTTTGAAATTGATTCTTGTGTTGTCAGGTGAAAGAAATAATTGAGCAAAATTTCAGCTTGATCCGAGATTGGGTGTCATACAAAAAAAAACTTTTAACCAGACAGACAGACACACAGACAGAGTTGATAAAAGCTTTTTATAAAGACGTGATTGAATATTTAGCGCACCGTCTTATTTCGAAGTTATAGTTCAGATTTCCTTGTAAAATCATTAGCGTGAGTGATAATAGAACTTGATTGTACAAAATTTGCTGGAAAGACTCCTTGCACGAATCAAGCTTTACAAGCAGAGGCGGCCACAGGGGTGGGAAAGTGAGCAACCATCCCAGGCCCGCGAATGAGGGGGGGCCCGGTATAGAACATTCTCTAATCACCTTTAGCTTCGGAAACCAGTATTCATAAACGAGAACTTTTTTTTTCCATAGTTTGGAAGGCTTTCTCCGCATCTATAGTACACCAATTACCATAAAAGCTCTTAGCGGGACATTTTTGGTTTCGAAAAAATCGTGGAAAAGGGCAGAACGTTTGGTGGGAGAACAGAGAAATGCGCCGAACATTGGTACATTTTTTACCCTGGTTGATATGCTTGCCACTTTCGATCCAACCATGAAACTCTCAAGCACTGACCTTTTTTTTTTTTTTTTCATGGGTGGGGGGGGAGGGTGGGGGTGGAAAGGGAAATAATAATCATGCATTTAAAAAAAAAACATTTATATACACAAAATTTTGAGATTTACCAAAAATAATTTTCAAACACATTTTCATAACTAATAGTTTTTTTTTTAAATAGTGTGTATGAATCAAATTTTAAACACAATGTTTTAATTTTTTAAAATGACAAAGCATGTTATATATGCACGTATATGCACACATTTTTAAAGTAAGATTTCATGGGTAGTTGTTTGTGAAATTTTTAATCTCAGTTACGATGGGTTACATTAAATTCATAGTTGCTTTTTTGAAAATCGTGCATTGTTCACGATAGATTTGCTAAGAGTAAGTTGATCACAGGTAATTATGACTCTTAAGTCTGCACTGCATTGTGGCTAGATTCCAATATTAATACATAAATCTTAGTTCTCTAAAAAAATCATTTCTCTAAATCTGCCTTCACCTGTTCGTTCGTTCTGAGTTTGAACATTGAGACACCACATAGGATCTGTCTCTCTCTCTATTCCTCTCTGCGTTGAGCGATCAGTTTGCTTTCATTGTCGCCTCGTCCATTTTCTTTTTCTTGTCGTCCCATCACTTTCTCTGTCTTCCTCCCCTTCTTTTTTCCCGGGTACTATTCCCTGTAGGAAGGTCTTTGTGAGCCCTGGAGATTTGGTTGTATGGCCGCACAGTCTTAGGTTGCGCTTTTATGAAAGTGTTTTCAGAAGGACATCGTAGGGGGACATTGTGATCCTGTCTCAGATTTCCTCATTTATGATGTGGTCATTGCAGGGTGAGAGCTAAAATCCTCCTTCGGGGAACAGTACCAGATAACAGAAAAAGAGGCAGACAGAGAAAGCTATGGAAAGATAACATAAAAAAAATGGAAGGGCCTGCCATTGAAAGAGGCAAAAGACTGGGAGGAATGGAGAAAGACGGTCAACGGATCCTGTGTACTGCACCAACTGTTCAGCAGACTAGGTGAAGGTGAATGAGAATGAGAAAGTGAATGTGAAGGTAAAGGTGAAGGTGAATGTGAAGGTGAATGTGAAGGTGAATGTGAAGGTGAATGTGAAGGTGAATGTGAAGGTGAATGTGAAGGTGAATGTGAATGTGAAGGTAAAGGTGAATGTGAAGGTGAATGTGAAGGTGAAGGTGAATGTGAAGGTAAAGGTGAATGTGAAGATGAAGATAAATGTGAAGATGAAGACGAAGGTGAATGTGAAGGAAAAGGTGAATGTGAAGGTGAATGTGAAGGTGAATGTGAATGTGAAGTAAAGGTGAATGTGAAGGTGAAGGTGAATGTGAAGGTAAAGGTGAATGTGAAGGTAAAGGTGAATGTGAATGTAAGGTGGTGAAGAATCTGGAAATATATTTAAGTGCACAAGTGTCCTAGAGTTGAACAGATGTCCGTCTCCAAAATGTTTACTTCATGCACTACAGCTTTGTCTAATTGGAAGTCACTCCACTAAATGGCCACCAACTCACCCACCCCACTGACCAGTCCACTCACCAAAAGGGATGGGTTACAACTATTTTTGGGGACAGAAAGAAAAATGTGAAGAAGAAAAAAAAAGGAGCGGCGCCCGAGGCTACGAACTGTGGCGTCGTCTTGGAGAATTTTTGAAAGTCCAAGAACCGACGTGATAGCCTGATTTCAGGACAGCGAGTCAAGTTGGCAACACAGGAGCTCTAACCAGAGGGATTCTGTCCGAGAGAGAGAGAAAGAAAGAGAGAGAGAGAGAGAGAGAGATGGAAGAACAGAGAAGGAGGGATAGAAAAATAATACAGTGGGGAAAGAAGAAAAAAACGAAAGTAGAAAGAGAGGGAGAAAGAGAACGAGGACTATAGAGAGAGAAGGTGAATGAGGAAAAGAGAGGAAAGAAAGAGGCTGAGAGACAAAGAGAGATGAAAGAGGAAGAGAGAAAAAGAGTTGAAAGAGAGATTGAGCATGTTCGTCTATTTCCCCTAGATGGAAACAAGTGCTTACATCAATTGCGGAGTCTCTCCCAAATATCTCATTGATAGCTGCATGACGACTACAGCTTGTGTCTTTATCTATCACACGTATAGGCAGTCTTTTGACCACTGACCCCATGCCACGCATTCATTATGTTTGTTATATTCTTCCTTTCTTATTCTTTCTACCCCTCTTGCGTGTGTGCACGTTATTTCTCCCACACCCATTCTCGGATCAATTTGAAACTTCTCTGAATTGTTCATTGCCATAGACAAGACATGAATCAATAATAAAAGTAACCAATTAGACAATCGATTACTGGTAATTCATTATGTTGTTTCATAGCAACAAGGGAAACAAACAGTATTCACAGATATGGTTAAATTTGTTGGGTTTAGTCCCCTTAAATAATTGTTAAAGCTATCCCCCCCCCCCCACGCATTCTCGGATGAAGTCGATACTTTAAACTTTAGATGAGCTTTGTTATTAAATTTAGAAAGCCTTCAGGACAGAAGACTTAAAAGTAAAGTAGCAATTAAACATAAAACATTAAACCATAATCTTCAAATACAAGAACAAAAGTTAATAAAATACTCTGAAAGACACAAAGATAAAGGCACATTCCTCGTCATATATGCTAGGACGAATTTTTACAAATGCTCATTCTTCCATAGTGCTATTAGAGCATGGAATGGGTTGCCTGAGCTAGCCGGGAAAACAAATGACTTGGCAGAATTTAAGTCATTGGTTAACATGCATGACTCGATGCATGACGTGTAGGACGTAATCATTTTCTTTTTTTTTAAATAACGTCTGTATTTTATAAGATAAGATAAGAAGACTTTTCAGGGCGCCTGTTCTAAAATCAGCAGCAAAAATCAAGTTGTAGATACAGGAAATCTAGTTTGAAACAGAAGTATCTACCAACAAAATACAGGATGTAAAGCAATGAAGGGAAAATAGTTCCCACACTTTATCTGTGATAAAACTGTTTTTTTTTGGGGGGGGGGGGGTTTAATTGAACTAGTGTTGGGTTTATTCTGAGTCGATAATGGGAGATAATGGTCTCCTGGGGACAGCGAGCGAATGTTTTGCCTTGCATTATCTAATTACACACGTAGGATTGGGAACATACTACAGGGATCATCAAACTGGCAACGTAATGCAGGGAACATAGAACTGGAAAAATAATGCTGGGAACATAGAACTGGCAACATAATGCAGGGTACATAGAAATGGCAACATAATGAAGGGTACATAGAACTGAAAACATAATAGTACAAGTGACAAGATATATTTATTTAGCATAATGCTATAAACAATGGAGTCAGATGTCTTTGTTTCTCTCAGTCTCTGTGTCATCTCTTTGTTTCTCTCACTCTCTGTGTCATCTCTTTGTTTCTCTCAGCCTCTGTATCATCTCTTTGTTTCTCTCAGCCTCTGTGCCATCTCTTTGTTTCTCTCAGCCTCTGTGTCATCTCTTTGTTTCTCTCAGCCTCTGTGTCATCTCTTTGTTTCTCTCAGCCTCTGTGTCATCTCTTTGTTTCTCTCAGCCTCTGTGTCATCTCTTTGTTTCTCTCAGCCTCTGTGTCATCTCTTTGTTTCTCTCAGCCTATGTGTCATCTCTTTGTTTCTCTCAGCCTCTGTGTCATCTCTTTGTTTCTCTCAGCCTCTGTGCCATCTCTTTGTTTCTCTCAGCCTCTGTGTCATCTCTTTGTTTCTCTCAGCCTCTGTGTCATCTCTTTGTTTCTCTCAGCCTCTGGGTCATCTCTTTGTTTCTCTCAGCCTCTGGGTCATCTCTTTGTTTCTCTCAGCCTCTGGGTCATCTCTTTGTTTCTCTCGGCCTCTGTGTCATCTCTTTGTTTCTCTTGGCCTTTGTGTCATCTCTTTGTTTCTCTCAGCCTCTGTGTCATCTGTTTGTTTCTCTTGGCCTTTGTGTCATCTCTTTGTTTTTCTTGGCCTTTGTGTCATCTCTTTGTTTCTCTCAGCCTCTGGGTCATCTCTTTGTTTCTCTTGGCCTTTGTGTCATCTCTTTGTTTCTCTTGGCCTTTGTGTCATCTCTTTGTTTCTCTCAGCCTCTGGGTCATCTCTTTGTTTCTCTCAGCCTCTGTGTCATCTCTTTGTTTCTCTCAGCCTCTGTGTCATCTCTTTGTTTCTCTCAGCCTCTGGGTCATCTCTTTGTTTCTCTCAGCCTCTGTGTCATCTCTTTGTTTCTCTCGGCCTCTGTGTCATCTCTTTTTTTCTCTTGGCCTTTGTGTCATCTCTTTGTTTCTCTCAGCCTCTGTGTCATCTCTTTGTTTCTCTCAGCCTCTGTGCCATCTCTTTGTTTCTCTCAGCCTCTGTGTCATCTCTTTGTTTCTCTCGGCCTTTGTGTCATCTCTTTGTTTCTCTCAGCCTCTGTGTCATCTCTTTGTTTCTCTCAGCCCTTGTTTCTGCTTCCGTCTCTTCCTCCGTTACAAGTTCTGAGACATAGTGCACTCTGGGAGTAGTGCCTAACCACAATCGTCTGCTCGTTGGAATATTATAAAGTGTAGCGGATCTTTACATTCCCTTCAAAAGTTTTTTTTTTTTTTGGAGGAAAAAAAAAGGGGGGGGGTAAAAATGTACCTTTTTTTAAAATTTACCATTCATTGATAATTAAGTGAAAAATGATCGCTCAGTGGTATAAAGGAAGTATTGCCTTTTTAAGAAAGTATTTTTTTTTTAATTTTTATCTGTTTATTCTTGTTTTAGTTTTCAATTAAAGAAGAGTTCCGTTCTTTCTATACGCTATTGCGCCGTTGCCTGGCAACTAAGTACGTGGAAATATTTGAGTGAAGTTGTGACCAAGTATTTATCACTAACTTAGGTGAACGAGTATCAAAGAAACAAAACTCTTTTTTTCATTTCTACAACAACCAGCTTAACTTCCCTTGATTTGCTGGTACGCGTCCTTGGCAACGACCATCTTTTACAGACGCCCATTATATATATATATTTTAAGCGTCCTTTTTGTTGGCGGAATACTTGATCACATAAACGCGAAGAAAACTTATTGATCTAAATTTTAAAATCCAATATATTACAATTTATAAAAAAATCGAAAAATTGCTGAAGAAGAAAATAACAAACAGGAAGAAGCAGCCTGCTTATTGTTATGGGCAAAATGGCGGTCGTTTAGTTTGAGCAGACGACAGTTGGCAGACGTTAAATTGTGTAGACTAACTATACTTAGCCTGTAAACCATAAACATAATGGAATGAAGGCGAGAGAAAGTGAGAGAGAAAGAGAGTGTTTATATTTATACAACAAAGGAAATAAAACACACTAAAAAAGAAATATCGTAAACGAGAGAGAGAGAGACAAAGAGTGAAAAAAAGAGAGAAATAGAGAGACAGAGAGAGAGACAAAGAGAGAGACAAAGAGAGAGAGAAAGAGAGAGAGAAAAAAGAGAGAGGGAGAGAAAGAGAGAGAGAAAAAAGAGAGAGGGAGAGAAAGAGAGATACAGAGAGAGGGAGAGAAAGAGAGATACAGAGAGAGGAAGAGAAAAACAGAGTGAAAAGGTTAAAAAAAGAGGTTAAGATGAAAAAGAAGGAAAGTAAGAAATAGATTTCGTATGAAGAGGAATTTAGGTCAGTGCGGGTCGCTCTAAATATTTTTCGCTTGTTTTTGGAATAATATGACGCAATGATTTTACTATCACATTTTTTTGATAAACAAACATTTTAAGGGAATAGAATGGGTATAATTTGGAGAATATTCTGTGTTGATTTTCGTGAATAAAAATGGGAGATAATTATGCGATTAATATTAGCAGACCTAAGAAGGGGGATGAGGGTGTGTTTATGTTAATTTGTTCTGTTGATTGAACAATCTTCATTTTGTAATTCACATCATATTTTGTTGTTTTTTGTCACGTACTAGTGCATAAGGGTCACATGTGTCTAAATGATACAGGAACACTTCGAGATAAATATTTCTAGTTCATAAGCCAATTTTAAATTGATTTCTTTTTATGCTTTGAAAAATTTGCATAAAAATTCGACAATGAATCAGAACAATCGGGAGAATAGTTTCTAGCTTGTTAGGCACACTGGGAAAACTTTAGTTTGACCTTTATAATTTTTAAAAAATATTATCTACTAATAACTAAATTTGATCTTGAAAATCTTTATCTTGAACTGTCAACGTCAGCGGGTATTACCGCATGTAGGCTCTAATCATCAAAGAGTTTAACTCTTTCTCTCCGTAATTATTTGCCACATTCTGGAGGAATCTCAACGCTGGTATCGTCAGTTAGGAGAGAAAGAGTTAATAAATGTAAAGGCGTTCAGGAGCGTTTTGCGCACCGTCTTATCTTATCTTCTTATCTCATATGATACAGACGTTACTTAAAAAAAGAAGACGATTACGTCCTACGTTCTATCTGGACCTATGGTCCTATCATTATAATTTTATATACTCGAGTAGATTTGTGCATTCACTTTTTTCGTGGAGGTGGGGAATAGGGGCGAGCTAATTGTAAATCTATCGTTCATTAGTGAATTCAGAGCAAATAATGGCAGTTAGAAAGGTTGGACAGCTGTATATTAAAAAAAGTAATTTTTAAAAAAGTTAATCTTTACTTGCTATGTGTCTAATATACTAGCAATTAAAGCTAGTCTTCACCTGTTTTGTGTCTAATATATTGACTACTAAACTTAATCTTTACGTACAGAGTTGCACTCCGGAAGTTAATATCTAATTACCATGTGTCTGATATATTAAGTACTTAAGTAATATGACATTAGTGCAGGGCATAGATAGGAACCTTCCATCGTTAGGGGGTCTGGGGGGGGGGCTTTACCTCTTTGGGGGCCCCTGCATTCTGCGTAATATTTAATATTTAATGTAAAAAACACTCATTTGGGGGCCCAAATTATGTGGGACCCGGAGAGATTTTCAAAATTCCCCCCCTCCCCCCACCCAAGCGACGCCACTGCATAAGTGTGTCCAAACAGGGCCTGCCTTAGATAATTGGAGGCCCTAGGCCAGTGGTTCCCAAACTTTTTTGTCTCGTAGACCCCTTGCCATGTTTTCTGGTTTTCGGTAGACCCCCTGCTTAACTTGTATTGCAATTTTTGCAGATTCATAAACTCATTTTTAAAACTAATTTATAACTGTATTGAGTCGAAGAGTCAAAAAGTAATTTAAAGCTACAACAAAAGTTACAGAGATCTTTCTTTTTTGACTGATAAAATATAAACCAAAAAATAAATAAATATGTATTGCTGGATCACCAAACACACTAGAAATGTTCATCATTCGTTATTACGGTTATTATGTTTCATATAGAAATATTTTGTTCTATGAAGTAGTCCTTCAAACATTAAATATTAATTAATTAATCAATTTGCCTTAAATATCATTTTAAAAGTTTTCGAAAAGAGCAGTTTCTAGTGTGTTTCTTGATTTTTCACATCTGGCTCAAATATTGGGCCCGCGGAGCTGTTTTCACTAACATGAAAAGGGTCAAAGACGAGTTACTGGTGCCTAAATCAGTAAGCTTTGGCAGGAGGGACTCATTAGCCTTGGCTTGCAGCCCACCAAGCCAAAGGAAAACAGATTTCAATAATCTGCTGCTTTGCAGCTATACCCAAACATGGGAAAGGTTTCGTGGGTCAGCCCTGGGGATAAATATGGAGCAGAAGACCATTAGGCAGTTTGCAGCTTTAATGCTCATCCCACCGATGTGCCCTTGAACTATAGTGTTTCTTAAAGAAATTTGTTGCATTATAACAGATTTACGTTTATTTAAAACAGTTTTTAAAACTACTTCAATGGCTGGTAAAATCAATGTTATATCTATAGTGTTTTCCATAGTTGGCTATAGGTAACGAGATCTTATAAGACACTCACAAATCACCATCTTTTCTATATGATGTTGAAGAAAGATTGTGTGGGTTTATTCTGAACTTTATTTTTGAGTTTTTGAAATTTTTTATCACCTTTATTTTTTTACGAGGGTAGCATCGTCTCAAAAAATCCTCCAGTGTAATTGGTTTCATATGGTCATAAAAAGGCACTTAGACATCCGCTTATTTAACCGAGGAAATAAATAATCTATGATGTAAAATCTTGATTTCTTTTTGTTAAACATTAGTTACATGTAGACAAAAGTAACTATTGAGATAAGTATTGAAATTTAATACAACAATTTTACATTTCAATAGCAGGACAAATATTTATAACTAAATTACAAATTATTTATATGTGCTTGAAATAGTTACATTAACGGAGTGTGAACATTAAAGCTATAACTTGCTTAAAGGAAATCCACCACCGTAGACCCCCATTGACATCTCATAGACCCCCAATTTACTTTTTCACTCTCATGGACCCCCTGAAGGTCTTCGTAGACCCCCTGGGGGTCTATATAGACCACTTTGGGAATCACTGCCCTAGGCGAAGTGAATTAGGTGGCCCCCAATGACACGGAAAAATGAAGAGACAGAAAAATAAAATACGCAACATGAGTTATAAAACTTTCCTGTATCTAGATCTAAATCGACAAATCAAATAAATTCATATTGCGCGATTCCCGTAGCTTTCTGTAAGGTATCTTGAGTCATAGTAGAGACGTACAGCTAGGCTAGCAGACGAGCCATAGAGTTCTGCTGTGTTTGAGATTTCATCCAATCTTAGCAATTTTGTTTTCTCTAAAAAAAATTTTTATTCTTATTTGAGGCCCCCACCAAACGGAGGCCGAGGGGGGCCTGCCTAGTTTGCTTATACCTAATGCCAGGCCTGGTCCAAAGATTGCGTGTTATATACATTTATATTTATACACTACTTGTTGCTAGACTTATTCTTAGACTTAGGTCCTCGCGCGCCGTTCGGCGCATTGGGAGGCAAGCTGTCTCCATAAAGATCTGTCACTGGCAACGTCTGAAGCCTCCTCCCACCTGGTGTCCACTGTTCTGAGGTCCTCCATGAAGGTGTGTCGCCAAGTAATACGAGGACGTCCCTGTTTGCGCTTTCCTCGTTTTGGCTTCCATGTTATCGCAACTCTTGGTGTGCGTAATTCATTTTGACGAAGAACATGTCCCGCAAACCTCATGCGACGCTCAGTCACAACCTCACTAAGTGTTCGACTCCCAGTTCGGCATAGGATTTCCTTGTTTGAGACCCGATCTGTGTAACAGACTCCCAAAATCCGTCTCAGCCATCTCTGTTGAGCCACATTTAGTCTTTTCTCAATTTTGACAGATGACTTCCATGTCTCACATGCATATGTAGCAGTTGGAATGACGATTGTGTTGAGAAGGTGTATTTTTGTCTCGAGTCCAATGGCTTGGCTAGTCCTAATAGGCTGCAGCCTATGGAAAATGCTCCCTGCCTTTCCTATTCGGCACGCTACATCATGGTAAGCATCTCCATCAAGTGGACAAATAATCAATGATGGCAAGTTGCTAGAATCAGCCTATAAAACAAATTTAAATGTCGATTTCACATGTTTAACTAACGTACTCGACTGCATTAACAAGTAAATATGAGTAGGATTGAATAATCTTCTTTTAACTCTTAATCTACGTAATTATTTTTCCACGTTCTGACAGAATTGTTCATTTTCCACATTTGAACATTCTACCCTGTTATGATTAAACTTCAATAACATTTTTGTTTGTAGTCAGAAAATATTACTTTTGGTATAGAATTATTGGAGAATGCATGCTCTTTTTATATAACACAAGTTATACTTCCTAAAACCACAAATTAATTTAATTAAATGGGGTCAAATCAACGATGGTATCGTTCATTAGGAGAGAAAGAGTTAAGGAACCTTTTTTCTTTTTTTTTTAAATAACGGTGTTGTAGTGTGTGAGTGTCTGTTTTAGTGTGTGTGTGTATGTGTTTGTCAGTCGGTGTGGACTGCTGATTCAGAGAATGAATCAAGTCTTCTGCCAGGGAAACGAGAGGGGGAGCGGGGGGGGGGGGACAAACTGAGGCCTGCTAGTGATGATTTATGGGAGATTTGGAGGCAAAATGAAATATCTAGGCCAGTGCATTCACTCGATTTCTGCACATTGTATAATTCATGCACAGAATTCTATACCGGCTTCATCTAGAGCAGCGGTTCTCAACCTTTTAAGCTCGGCTACCCCTTTTTACAATCCCCCACTGCTGCGACCGCCCCCCCAACGCACACACATACAGCAATAGAAGAGTAGACAATAACAATCCATATTTTCGAAGGTCTTAAGCGACCCCTGGCAAATGGTCAATCGACCCCCAAGGGGGTCGCGATCCACAGGTTGAGAACCCCTGATCTAGAGGCATTTTAGATTCGCTACACACAAGAATTTTAAAAAATACCTCGAGGTTACCACAGAGTGATTATTTGTAATCCGTAAGGCAGGGTTCGAACCGGGGACCATAGTGGTATATTGCCTACCGCTATCCCCTGAAATCCTGTGGGAGTTTTGGGTTAGGTTGTAACACAATTCTGAACGAAAATCCGAAAATGTAAAATAAAAAAATAACTAAACATTTGAAGATTCTTAACAAGCGAGAGTTACGGATTAAATGCCTCTAAAAATACATTTTGCCCAATGAATGAAATGAATAATCCGTTTTTAGTACATAAAAAGTTGCCCAAATCAGCCACTGAACCAGGAAAACCAACGACAGCCGAGTTGAAGTCACAGATTAACATGCATGACTAGATTGACACATGGAACCAGGGCCGGCCTTAGATAATTGGAGGCCCCAGGCGAAGTGTCAATTTTGGTGGCCCCACATGAAACAAAAATTCGAGTTTGGCCTACTAAGTCTAATCTAGATCCTAGATCAGTAGAACTATCTCTCGTCAAAATGCTGGAGGTTTGATCACGAATTTTAATAATATTCAAAACTTACAAAAAAGCTAAACAAACAAAACTAAAAATATATATATATTTGAAAATAAATATGAAAGACTTAGAATAAAAATAATTTTTAGTAAAACATTCATTAGCCTTAGGTTTACTGTGGGTTACACGAGTTAAATACATCTGGAAAAAATATGGCACCACACAAATAGGAAAAGAAGACAAAACCTAAAAATAGCCTTCACCTGTGTGCTAAAAATAGCCATGTTTATGACCTCAATATTTTCATCACAGTTGATGTGGGCGCGCTGGCCGTGATCGTATAGTGGTTAGTACTTCGCGTTGTGGCCGCGACAACCCAGGTTCGAATCCTGGTCACGGCAGAGCTGTGACTGTCTCGCACTGCCAAGCCCACTATTTTTTTTTTAAACTTTTTTTTTAGCTTTAAAAAAAATGAATATTTATTGTCATTTTCTTAAATAATGCTCAAGGTCCTTTCAGGTTTCAAAGTTAAAGAGGTGCCAGTTTTAAAATCAGGCTAATTAATAAAAATATAAATATTTGAAAATAAAAAAAAGCTAATCTAAGGGGAAATAACTTACATATCTCTAAATAATACTGAAGAGTTACTTTCCCTTGTAGGGGGCCCGGAGGCTAAGTGGTAAAGCGTTTTGCTTCCAGACCTGGCGTACTGAGTTCAAATCATAACTGGGATTTTGGATTTTCTGGATTTTCAGATGCGCCCCTGAGTTTACCCAACTCTAACCGGTACGTTTTGACCCTGGATTTCATCATCATCATCTTTCCTTAGCGTTCCTTTGCGTGGAACATACGGGCCTCGGTAAAAACATGCCACTCTCCACAGTCTCTTGCTAGTTTTTTTAGTGGCTTCCCAGCAGGGGCGGACTGGGTATCAAAATCGGCCCGGGCATTACCATATAAACCGGCCCACAAATGAATGGCGTCATATCATGGGCGTTTTTCGGTGGAGGGGATTTTTTCTACCCCCCCTCTGCAATGTATATGTATGTAATTAATCTTCATTACATTCCGACTTTTCATTCTTTCGGGCGTTTCTGTTTAGCCTAGAGTAGGTTCTTCTTTTAATTAGTAGAAAGACAGTACACACCACCAAGAACAGCTAGGCTGTCAGCGCTCCCCCAGCTGGGTCCGAGGCTTCGCCCCAGATCCAAGCATTATTTCCGTTATTTTAAGCTTTAAAAAAAGGCATATTCTGAGGTAGCCTATCTACAGTGCAATTAGCTTGCTACTCTTCCGCAAAAAATTCATAAACCAAATCTGCTATTCACTGCACTTAATTAATGGAGTCCAGTGACTGGTAGAAAATGGTAACTATAGTTTTGCTTTAGTTTTTGTATTGGATGGGGGGGGGGGATAACCACAAAACCCCTTTTGGCTACGGTTAGGAAATTCGGTGATTGTAGTTTACTTAAGTTGGCTGGACTGGGGCATTAGGTAAAGTTTCCTTTTCAGACTATGAGGTCTGAGGCAAGTGATGATTTGAACAATAGCAGCCTTAATGAGTTTGAAACTTTTTTGGTATTACTTATAGATTGCAGACGTTTCTTCAAAAAATAAGATAATTACGTCCTACGCATTGCATGTTGATCTGTGACTTAAAATATGCTAAGTCATTGGTTTTCCTGGCTGACTCAGGCAACCCATTCCATTAAAAGAAGAGAACGCAGAACGGTTAGAGAGGCACTTACAAGTACATTCTCAAAAACGCGAATTGTATATGAATATATCATGACCCTTTATTGAAAATATAAATCTCCTTTCATTAAATATCGGATGTGACAGCGCTATAAGCCTATAAATTATTATAATTATTATAAGAATTTCCATCATTAATGACTTCATACTAAGCATAAGTTTGGCATTAATTATAATAGTAAAAAAGATATGATTTAGATCTAGATTTGTCTTTTTTAAATTAAATAATTTGTCTTCTGTCTTCTAAATCTTATGAATCACAGACGGTCCTTCAAAAGAGAAGTTATTCACGTCCGTTGCGTATTCTCGTGTCCTGGAGTGCGTGCTAGAATTGTTCAGTAGTGGTGACCTAGTGATTATGAGCCAAGTGTTCCGTCTGTCTGTCTGCTATCTGTCTTCTACTTGTCCGTCTGTCTTCTACCTGTCTGTCTGTTTTCCAACTGTCTGTCTGTCTTGTACCTGTCTGTCTGTTTTCTACCTGTCTGTCTGTCTTCTACCTGTCTTTCTTCTACCTGTCTGTCTGTCTTCTACCTGTCTTTCTTCTACCTGTCTGTCTGTTTTCTACCTGTCTGTCTGTCTTCTACCTGTCTTTCTTCTACCTGTCTGTCTGTCGTTCTGTTTGTCCTCTACCAATCTGTATGAGTCTTCTACTGCCTGTGTGTCTTCTACCTGTCTGTCTGGCTGTGTCTTCAACAATCTGTCTTCTACCTGTCTGTCTGTATTCGGTCTGTCTGTCTTCTACCTGTCTGTCTGTGTCTTCTACCTGTCTATCTTCTACCTGTCTGTCTTCTACCTGTCTGTCTTCTACCTGTCTGTCTGTCTGTGTCTAAAACTATCTGTCTTCTGCCTGTCTGTCTGTCTGCTACCTGTCTGTCTTCTACCTGTCTGTTTGTCTTCTACCTGTCTGTTTGTCTTCTACATGTCTGTCTTCTACCTGTCTGTCTTCTTCCTGTCTGTCTTCTACCAGTCTGTCTTCTTCCTGTCTGTCTTCTACCTGTCTGTCTTCTACCTGTCTGTCTTCTTCCTGTCTGTCTTCTACCTGTCTGTCTTCTTCCTGTCTGTGTTCTACCTGTCTGTCTTCTTCCTGTCTGTGTTCTACCAGTCTGTCTTCTTCCTGTCTGTCTTCTACCTGTCTGTCTTCTACCTGTCTGTCTTCTTCCTGTCTGTCTTCTACCTGTCTGTCTTCTTCCTGTCTGTGTTCTACCTGTCTGTCTTCTTCCTGTCTGTGTTCTACCTGTCTGTCTTCTACCTGTCTGTCTTCTACCTGTCTGTCTTCTTCCTGTCTGTCTTCTACCTGTCTGTCTGTTCAAATAAGGGGCTTAGGATGTTGTATTGACGCATGCGTGGAACCCTAAGTTGTGGACGTGTTTTGCGTGCAAGTGCTATATGGCCTGTCTGAAGCTGGACTCTTTGTCTTATGACCGCTACGTCTAAATTGATGCAAGTCGTTGTAGTATACGGGTGGTGAGTGTCAGTGTGGCCCCCTCCCGCTCTACACTTTACATTCACGTTTGGACTCTAATAGATTCACGAGAACCTCCGAGAAAACCTTCATGAAATAAAAATGGTTCAAATTGACATTCAATTTTTTTTCTGCCCAACCCTATTGTTATTCATTTAGTGCGCACTATAGGCCAGGGCAGATATACATTTACCATAGACTGGCCAAGGAAACAAAAAAGTTTATTGTTTGTTTTTAAAATTCTTATTGTAAAAGCAAAATACTTTTTTTTGTCCGGGAGGCTGTAACTGTAGTACAACGGAATCGGAGACTGTCGACTTTCACCGGTGAATGTTAACGTGTACATAGTCGCTTGGTGAATGTCTACAGTACTCTCTACAGGAATATGAATGTTAACGTGTACATAGTCGCTTGGTGGATGTCTACAGTACTCTCTACAGGAATATGAATGTTAACGTGTACATAGTCGCTTGGTGGATGTCTACAGTACTCTCTACAGGAATATGAATGTTAACGTTTACATAGTCGCTTGGTGAATGTCTACAGTACTCTCTACAGGAATATGAATGTTAACGTGTACATAGTCGCTTGGTGGATGTCTACAGTACTCTCTACAGGAATATGAATGTTAACGTGTACATAGTCGCTTGGTGGATGTCTACAGTACTCTCTACAGGAATATGAATGTTCGATAAGTTGTCGTACAGAGAGTCATTATGTTAATCCTAGATAGATCTTTGGTGATACATCTGTCACTTTCTGTGCTGCATTAATGAGTAGCCTACAATTATAACAAAGTCTACCAATACAGTATGTAAGTTTTCAAATTAAGCATACATCTCTATTGATAGATTAGAAAGTGTTGTCAAACTTTTTAAGTGAGTAGAGAAGCCGAACCGAATTAACTTCTATATGTGAATATGTGGATCCTTTCATTGAGTATCGGATGGGACAGCGCTATAAGCCTATACATTATCAATGACTTCATACTAAGCATAAGTTTGCCATTAATTATAATAGTAAAAAAATGATTTAGATCTAGATTTGTCTTTTTAAAATTAAATAATATTTTTTTTTGTAAGCCTTAAGTGTAGTATTTTTAGAATGATGTTATTAAAATAAACAAAAAGGAAACTTACTTTTTCTGTACAAATCTCATATTGAGCTGTGAATAAGTTGAGTGGTTTGCAATTTCGTGGCTGTGTGTGTGTTAAAGTTGATTCCTATTAGGTTAAGTAGGGGCCTAGTGTTGAAGAGCTTCTTCTTTTTCCTCATTCTCATTTTTATGTTGGAACGTTCAGATGACTAGACCAATATACGAGATGAACTGCGCGGTGGTTTCCAAATCAGGGAGCTCTCCATATAGTTTTCTTTCTATTGGCGTGTTTTGGGGCCAGTGTATTGTACGGGCCTCATGGTAAAGTGAACAGTTTTGGGGCCAGTGTATTGTACGGGCCTCATGGTAAAGTGAGCAGTTTTGAAGGACATGTTGTCTCATTCTGTTGTGTCCGATCCTGAGTCGTAAGATTAGAGTTTATAATAGGCATCATCTTTCTTGTGATTCGCATGAGAGCGTGTCCATTTCTCATTTATTTTATTTACTATTAGTTTCTTCATTTCTTCTGGATCGAGTGCAATTTAATTGTGAATTTGTTCTCCCACTCTTGGCGAGTGTGTCAGCCTTCTCATTTGTGTTGATATCTGTTTTATCCGTTAAAGAGCTAATTGTCGCCCCAATTGTTTTTCTGCGTTATATCAATGTTTTCTAACTTAACCTCTCTCATCCCTCTTTTTCGTTAACTGCCAATGGAACGATCAAAAGACGGGGGAGGGAAGGCGCAAAAACAAAAGGGAGTGTCATCAAACGTAGGCCTATATGCCGACCAGCAAAATAATTAGGCCAAACACAAGCTCGAAGACATCAAAGAAGTGTTGAAGTTAATGCCGCTCGTGCATAGCAGAAAGTAGGGTCTAACGTTTTGCAAATGATAATACGTAGGCTACAGTGTATAGTGTACATTTTTTTTTAAATTCTTGTTGAATTTCAAACAAAATTAAGAGTAATAAATAAATTTTAAAAAAAAAGGAAACGTGTTCGGGCATCTGTGTCTCGCTGCTGTATTTTTTTTTTTTAAGTTGTCTGCATTGAAAAAAAAAAAAAAGTTTTTTTTCTTTGTTCGCGACCAGACCGGCCCATTTGGTACCGGCCCACCGGGCATTTGCCCGTTTGCCCATAAGCTTCATCTAGTACACTGCGTCGCCAAGTTCTTTTTAGTCTTCCTCTATGTCTTGTTCCCTGGGGGTTCCACTCTGAGGCCTGTCTAGCTCTGTTGTTGGTATCTCTTCTTCCGGGTACGCTGTTCTGCCTCACCGTGGGACCCGGGTGGAAACGGCTACTTGAGGGGGGAGCTAGGCTAAATGAATGGCGAAACATAACTCCCGTGGGGATGTCCACGGGTAGATGAGAGTCCCACCTCTTGCACTGGCGGGGTTGCAAAAAAAGTCCCCACAAACCTGTCACACATCCATGCGCTGTTCCTCAAGGGACCGTTACATAAATGGCGAGTCTCCCACGGTTAGCTTGGTATAACGAAGGAAAATGGCGGAGGCTCCGTTGTCCTCGGCCTTCGGCCATGTGCAGCCAAGCATGCGTCGGGGGCCAAAGGCATCGGAAATAGCAATGCTTTACATAGGCATTGACTCGGGTCTCTCTCAAACAGAACTGTGTTATCACAGGTTTTTTTTTTTTTTACTGTTTGGCGTCCAAAAAGGTTTTTTTTTCAAACTTAGGGCTCGAAGAGCCTTCGGCTCAGCTCTTAAGACGATCAAACGGTATCTCTTCTAAGGGTGTGATTAATCCTCTCCACTTCCTCTCTAAGATCTGCACCTCTATATTCCTCTGTCCACCCACCTCCCTTAGTTTTGTGTTTTCTATTTTGTCCTACCAGTGTATTTATATATTTCTCAGGCATCTCTTGATGAAGGTCTGTACTTTTTATTGTTGTTTATTGTTGCATGTTTCAGAACCATACAGTAGGACTGCCTTGACATAAGATTCTTATTTTACTCTTTGGTAGAGATGTTGGTTTTTAGTTGTGTAAATGTCTGACGTGCTAGATTTATACGACGTTAAATGTCTTCATCTGTTCCACCTGATACTCTGACTACACTCCCAAGGTATATAAAACTATCTACTTAGTCTGAGAATCCAGTTCTATGTCTCCATTTTGTTGGGTACTTTTGTTTTTTTGGTGGTTTATATTGAGGCCAACTCTTTTTCCTACGTCACTTATGACTTTTTCTTGCATATCCTATAGTCTGTGTGACAATAAGGCTCTATGTCAGCGGTTCTCAACCTTTTATGCTCGGCGACCCCTTTTTACAACCCGCCACTCTGCCGCGACCCCCCACCCCGGACACACACACACAGCAATAGAAGAATAGACAAAACAATTCATTTTTTCGATGGTCTTTGGTGACCCCTGGCAAATCGTCAATCGACCCCCAAGGGGGTCGCGACCCACAGGTTGAGAACCCCTGCTCTATGTCGTCTGCAAATTCCAGATCTTTCAGCTTTTGTGTGAAAGTTCATTGAATTCCTTTCCTTGAATTAGAGTAAGCTTTTTTTTTTGTGAGTCCTGGGTTTGCAGCTCGGTAAAGACTGGGATTTTGCATTTTTGCGATTTTCAGGGACGCGCACGAGTCCACCCAACTCAAATGGGTGCCTTAGTCTAGTTTGGGAAATAAAATGTTTGTAAAAAAATGTTTTGTTTGTAAAATGTTTTACATGTTCCTTCAGAGTTAAAGATAGTCTACTTCCTAGTTCATACCTCCCGCAGGACGACGGGGGATGGGAGCGGGCATCCATAAATCCAAACGACAGTCCAAACCGCACGACCAGGAAGCCATCCAATAGAAGGCGGCTGGCCGTTGTGCTGGCCACTCGTTAACCACATGCTCGTTAACCATTGGCCAAAGAAATAGATGACCTTAACATCATCTGCCCTTTAGATCCCAATGTCTGAAAGGGGAACTTTACTTTTTTTTCCCTTACTGGTATCAAACAAAATATTTAATTGCCAGTAATTAATTGACTTTATTTTTTGAAGTAACGTCTGTATTATATAAGAAGATAAGGCTTATTGGCTTTTTTTTTATTGATTCATGTCTTGTATATATGAATGATACGATCGCAACAGATATGGCCCGCGGTCCGTAGTTTGTGAATCAGTTCTATAAAATTATACCTTTTAACCAACATAAAGAACACCCGGTGTTATTACTGCTGTAAAATGTAAACATAGAGTTGAAGCTAGGTGCTGAAACAAATGATACATACATATATTAAACATAAATTAATAACAGCACCAGGGACCAAGTTTTTAAGAGAGAAAGTAGTGAATTAAAATGCTACGAAAATAAGGGCATGCGCCGACCGAGGCTCGAACCTGTGACACTGGATTCGACACCACCGCCTAGCGATAACGCACCAAGCGAAACTAGCCTCTAGACCATCGGAATGTCCAAAAAACATTCTTCTGATCCAGAGTCATTTCGCCCGTATGCAAATTACCACCCCAGTGGTCAAAGGTCACAAGCTCCAGCTAGCCCCTCCCCCACCCTCGCAGCATCCGTTCACTAACAACTTCGATAGAGCCGACACAGACAGCCGTTAGGCATGTATTAGACAAACGATGGCTCTATCTAATTGTTTTATCTCTCACAAAGACAAGTGGACAACATAAACACATTACATATAGAAGCTTCAGTGGGTACGAGCAATAATGCTGTAAAATGTAAACATAGAGTTGAAGCTAGGTGCTGAAACGGATGAACGGATGCTGCGAGGGTGGGGGAGGGGCTAGCTGGAGCTTGTGACCTTTGACCACTGGGGTGGTAATTTGCATACGGGCGAAATGACTCTGGATCAGAAGAATGTTTTTTGGACATTCGATGGTCTAGAGGCTAGTTTCGCTTGGTGCGTTATCGCTAGGCGGTGGTGTCGAATCCAGTGTCACAGGTTCGAGCCTCGGTCGGCGCATGCCCTTATTTTCGTAGCATTTTAATTCACTACTTTCTCTCTTAAAAACTTGGTCCCTGGTGCTGTTATTAATTTATGTTTAATATATGTATGTATCATTTGTTGGTGTCGAATCCAGTGTCACAGGTTCGAGCCTCGGTCGGCGCATGCCCTTATTTTCGTAGCATTTTAATTCACTACTTTCTCTCTTAAAAACTTGGTCCCTGGTGGTGTTATTACTGGTACAACGTTATAAATAAAAAAATTTTAAAAAATATAGCGTGTAAATCATTTCAAAAGTATCACAGCGCCTTGAGCCTACATTTTGTTTGTTAACGGCGCTTTATAAATAAAATTATTATTGTTTTTAAATGAAGGAAAAATAACAAATGGCAGTAGAGAAAAGAGAATAAACAAAGAAATTTTTTTATAAAGTTATAAAAAAAATTAAAAAAGTAATGGGCTTGGCAGTGCGAGACAATCACAGCTCTGCCGTGACCAGGATTCGAACCTGGGTTGTCGCGGCCACAACGCGAAGTACTAACCACTATACGATCACGGCCAGTGCGCCCACACCAATTACATCGAAAATATTGAGGTCATGATCATGGCTATTTTTAGCACACAGGTGAAGGCTATTTTTAGGTTTAGTCTTCTTTTCCTGTGTGTGTGGTGTGCATCTGGGCCATATTTTTTCCCACTGTGTATTAGTATTAGACTTATTAGACTCTTGTGGACAGTGGACCTAATGACAGTATTGAATAATTGTAAAAGTTCTCTTTATATGCTCTTCTTTCTATGTATTCTGCTAAGTATTTTTGCTTGCTTTCTATTATTAGTTTTGACGAGTATTACATTCTAATCAACCCTCAGTTCTTACAGAGAAAGAAGTTATAAGTTATTGTAGACAATAAAACATGTAGAATTAATTCAAAGAAACTTCGTGTTGATAGAAGTAGACTATAAATAGACATCGTTTTATTTCGTCACATCCTTTCAAGTACCTTTCACAAAAACATGCGCAACAAACAATGACGTAATATAAACATATTATTACACACTTCAGCTCTAGCCCTAGTAGATTAGGTGTATGGATATTTAGGCACCGGAAATTTAGGCACCGGTAAATTAGGTACTTTTTGACAAGGCGGAAAATTAGGCACTCTTGAATAGCGACCTTAATTTTGAACATAATTTTTAAATTTTAGCTTACATTTTATCCTTTTATATTTTATTCGGACGCCTAAATTTAATCAGAAACTTAAACTCTACTTTCTTGGCTCAGTGGCTGATTAGGGCATAGCTAGGATTATTCATCTCTGGAGCAAAATGTATTCTTGGTAGCACTTAATCCGTAACTCTCTCTTGTTTAAAATTCGAATGCGTCAACAGTTTCTGTCCTAGGTATTACAAAGCTCAATCTGTCTCTGTCTGGTAAAAAATTTGTAAAGGTAATTTCTCCTGCGCCCATTCTCGGATCAAGTTGAAAGTGGGCACTTACTGCTTTTACCTGTAAAAAACAAGAATTTAAAAAAATAGTTAACTAACAAATTTTTTTTTATTTGTTAATACAAGTTGTATTCAGTTTTACTTTAAGCTTGTTTAAGTTTATGTTAAGTTCAACATTAATAATTAAATGTGCCTATATCGGTATAGTTATACAGCTCTCCGGAGGTATAGTTGTACAGCTCTCCGGAACTACAAACCAAAGACCGAGTCTACATCAACAGTCTATATATTAAAATGTTTGTTTTACATATTTCGGATGTTCCTTCAGAGTTGAAGATAGTTTACTTCCTAGTCCAAACCTCCCGCAGGACGACGGGGGATAGGAGCGGGCAGGGTTTGAACCCTCGTCCGTCGATAAATCCGAACGACAGTCCAGCGCGCAAACCGCACGACCAGGCAGCCATATTAGTGGTGCTCAACGTGTTTCTGTCTGGGGTCATTTAAAGTTCACTCATTTCAAGGGTCACATCACCTCCAAAAAAAAACAAAAAACATTAAATCCTCCAGAACCGAGTCTCTGAGGCTTCATTTTGCACTCTGGACCAAAGTTTCGACGGGCAGATTGAAACCCGCGGACCGTACATAAGGGATCACTGGTCTAGATAAATAAAAAAAGAAAGATAAACCTGGGAGGGGGGGGGGTTTGATGGGACAGTAGAAAGTTCTCACTACAAATCAATACTCTGTCTATGACTTGTAACATCTCTCCCCCAGCTCATCCTAGGGGTCACCGAGGGCATCCCAAGGAAGTTCAGTCTGGTGTCCAACATAATCTTGTTCACGTCTTTCGTCTCACTTCAGACTGACCACTGACCACTTCACTTTAACCCTCTACCTTTCCCTCCGACCCTATAAAGTTTCCTCTTCCCAACCCTCCCCACCCCCCAATCCCCACCTCTTCCACTTCCGGAATTCGATTTTTTCGAAGACGAAAAGCAAAAAAGATTTTCGGGAAAGTTCCGCACATCAGCTGTACTAGTACTTCCGGTCTTCCACGGACGCTGTTTAGTGACGTCATCACTTGAAGACAGTCATTGGTGGAAATCTGGTTTCCGATTGATACTCACTCCTCTCGCCCCGATTCCTTTTACTTTTCCTCCCTTCTCTCTCTCTCTCTGTCTCTTTCTCTCTCTCTTTTTCTATTTCTTCACTCCAGGCTATCGGCTCTTTTTTTGTCGCCGGTAGTAAAGAGACGTGTAATTTTGGTCTCATTGATCAAGACGACGTCTTCGCTGCTCATTATTCTGCCCGTCTTTTTCCATCTTTCTATCCCCCTTTTTTTGTTTTGTTACAAAGCTTATATCAACTCACACTGTCTGCCTGTATAGTAAAAAATATGTACACGTTATTTCTCTCACACCTAATTTCGGATCAAGCTGAAATTTTGCATATTTATTTCTTTTATCTGACAAAACAAGAATCAATCTAAATAAAACTATTAACTATTGGTGATTAATTATTTTGTTTAATTTCGAATAAAGAAAAGAATGTGCACTTGACTGAGGTGGTGCTCTAAGTTGAATTAGTCCCCTTTATACTACGATTTAAAGTTTGAAGCTAACAATAGATAACTATAAAACTTTATATTTTCATAAGCACTTCTCTGTTACATTGGTTAGTGTTTTGTCTCGAGGAAGCTAGAGCCCTTGAGTTCAAATCCAGGTCGTTCAATTTTGAATTTTCTTTTTATAAATGCTTTAAAAAAGCGAGATACCATTCACCCAGATACCCCTTCTTTCTCCCCCAACCCCCCTCCTTGTCTTAACGTGTCCATTCAAGTGTGACGATTTCTGTGTATTTGTTTTTATTAATTACCTGACTGATTTCAACTAATTGATACAACTACACTTAATATAAGCTT